>NW_007247230.1:428225-502059 GCF_000164805.1 Carlito syrichta | reverse complement strand
TCATAGCAAGAACCTGGAAACAACCATGCTGCCCATCAAAAGAGGACTGGATTAAAAAAATGTACATATACACGATGGACTACTACGCAGCCATAAAAAAGAACAAAATCATGAATTTTGCAGCAACCTGGATGGAACTAGAGTCTATTATACTGAGTGACCTCTCACAGAAACAAAGATCCGAGTATCACATGTTCTCAACTCATATAATGGACCTTGAACATCCAATGTAATACTATAAGAAAATGACTGACGGTACTGGGAAACTACGGGGGGGGAGGGAGATGGAATTAACAGTAGCAAATATCTGTCTGGGGATGGGGAAACACCTCTTATCAACAGGGTGCCTGAATGAAACATACTTGTACACCTAACCCTTAACTGTATCCCACAAAACCATAATAAAAAATATTGAAACCCCCCCCCCAAAACAAAACAAAAAAACTCCACCAAAGTTGTGTTTGTGGTATATATAACATAATATTCTGCTGTTGGATGTTATTAAAGCCTCTTGGTAAACATAATTCTAGATGGCCATCTCATTGAATAGAGTATCATAATTTACTGTATTATTCCCTTTTGTAGGATGCTTCTAAACTTTTGCTATTAAAAAACAAACTGCTGTGACATTTCTGTATAAAAACACAATGCACGGATTTTTTAATAATATGATTTTGATTTTTATATTTAATAGGTTTTGAGAAAGACCTTTCATTATATATTTTAGTACAAGCTAAAGAAAAAAGGAGTGTTTTTATTTCCACTATTGCCTAAAAAGAGAAAGGCAGCAATTAAAAAGGCATATAACAGACCAAAAAAGAAGACTGCTCAAAAGGTTTCAAGATTCCTTCTGTCTGAATGCAGTCTGACTTCATGATTATTTTATCTAAAGAGGATGCAGTTCATAGGTTTACTAACTAAATGAACATTTTTTTAAAGGCCACTGACCATTTACTTATCAAGTAGAATGAATATTTAATTTGTAATGAAAAACTTGTAGGGAATTTCTACTCTTAAAAAACAACCAGAAATGTGAATGCAAGTGTTTTGGGAGGAGTGGATGCAGCAGGAAACGCAGTAGCATTTCTTCACCTTCCACTCCTGCCAAGGGGTCCCGTGTGCCCTGAGGCACCAGATTTGGGGGCATAGAGCCAGAGCTTCAAGCAACAGGACGGGGACCACCAGTTCATGGCACCCATTCACCTGAGTGGATGTCTCTTCCAGCTTGGCTTAGGTCCAAACTGGAAATGTGATATCTGGGGTTTAATGCTGCAATTAAAAGGAGTTTATTAAAAAACAACAACCCGAAGATATCGTAACTGCAAATTTACTGGGCTGTGGTTTAGTAAAACACAGCAGAAACTGTTGAATAACTGCACCACACCAAAGGCTGTTAAATGACTTAATAAGAAACCGTTTGCTATAAGTAAAACAGGATTTCCTAGGGTCACAGACAACGGCCTGGTGGGGGAGAGCCGAGCAGCTTGGAGTCAGAGGTCAAGGAGAACAGTCTGGTTTCAATGTGGCTTCTCTGGATCAAGTTTCCTCTGAGGTCTCTAAATTAAGGTGATTAATTTCTTTTCTCATTATTTATTGCAGTCCGGTACTTTTTCTTATCTCTTCAGCTCTATCTGGAGATAGTGGCTGTGACAAGAAAAAATGTCCAGAGACCTGGATTCTACTCCCAGCTTTGACTCTAACATTCCCTCTGTCGGGACTTACGTCTTAAGGTTGAGCTCACTACTTATTAGTAATAGGACCGTTGAACAGTGTTCTCTTTTGTACAATAGATCACTGGACTAGGGCAAGGATTAAATAAAATAACGCACTTAAAATCCATGGTGGAATGCCAGGCACACACACTGACAGTGTAGTTGTGACTACGCTTGCTGTCCTTATGACCAGCTTCCAAAGGCTTCAACCCCAGAAGTATCATCCTCCTTTTACAGAAGGCTCAAAGGCATTGATACCTTGCACAAGAATGCAACGTAGTAGGTAACGGAGGAGAGATAGAGTCTAGGACTCCCTCCTTCACCTGCTTTCTCCTGTACAGCAGCAGGTTAAAGCAGGACACACAGACACTCCTGCCCCGGTCTCCACCTCTGTACACCAGGGAGACAGCTGCAGAAAGCTAGTAAGGAATTAAGGCGAGTGTAGAAGAGTTTTGGAAAAAACGTACCAAATCAGTCAACAGATCATACTACTCAATGTACAACACGATTCTAGTTTTTTCTGTTTTTCTTGGGGGCATGAGGTGGGGAAGGCTTTAAATAAAGGAGAAATGCTCAAAACGTTTCTATTCCCATGACCTACCAATTGCTTAGGGACTCTAAGAACTTCCCAGAAGCCTTTGAGGTACATTCCAATTGTCCCCGAGCCCCTGATGCATCATTTTTCTGTAGGAATGTAGCTTCCAGGAGAGAATTCTTGTAAGAGCATTCTCTTTCTCTGACCTAAATAAGGAAGCCTATGCTCAGCACTTTCGTAATCATTATGCAAACACCTTGCCATGAAGTCAACCTGGGAACTAGTGAGCCCAGCTGACTATTTCGCCATCCTTGCCTCGCCATTTCCCCTCCTCTTCCTCTTCCACTGGTTTTACTGTCTGAAGTGATACAGCCTCCTTTCACAAGAAAGGGATTGGGAGAGAAGACAAGGTAAGCAAGCACTGGTCCAGAATGTGACGCCCGGTTTCCACATCTCCCATATGTAATGTTCCAGAACTCATGTAGCTCCACGGTTGTGAAACCTGGGACACTGGCAATGCGCTTTACTGCTCTGAACCTATGTTTCTTCTGTAAAATGCGTATATCCATGCAATAGTTATTGCAGTAAGGATTAAATGAGATATACAAGTAAAATTTTTAGTACACTGAGTAGGTACTCAATAAATTATTAATGATAATAAAACAAGACCAACTAAAATTTGTAAAGTGCTATGGATTAAGCACTCTGTTGAACAACTTTACAAGGTAGGGGGGATCCCCAAAATCTCAGAATTTATTTAGAAAAATTGTATATTTATTCTGACAGGTTTAAACGTCAGTCACATTCAAAGTACTCTCCGTTTGTTATGTTGTCGAGATGCTTTTTCTGCTGCTCAAAACCATTTTTGAACGAGTCAATTTTGATGCCTTTCAGTGCTTCTGCTGTTTTTTGTTTCACCTCTTTCACATCGGAAAAACATTTCCCTTTGAAGACTTTTCCATTTGGGGGAACAAAAATAAAAGTTGTGTAGGGCCAGATTGGGTGAATAGGGAGGGTGGGGCATAGGGGTCATGACAGTTTTGGTCAAAAACTGCAAACACTCAGCTCAGTGTGGGTAGGTGCCTTGTCAGAGTGAAAGAACCAGTCACCTGCTTGCCACAACTAGGAAAGTTTCTTCCGCAAACTGTGATGCAATCTTCTCAAAACTTCCAGATAAATGCTTTGACTGACTTTGATCTGGAGGAACAAATTCCAAGTGTATTACAAGGGGCCTGCTCTCCAAAAAATAACTCTGGGGGTCTCCCCTCATATACATGCCCTCATTTAATTCTCATGGCATTTCTATGAAGTATTTCAATCATCCTTGTTTTACAGATGAAGAAACCAAAGCATAGAAGTTAGGTAACTTTACCAAGGTCACAAAGCTACTAGGTAGAAAGTTGTGATTTAACCAAGCCAGTCCGCTTGAATACATGTTAATTCCCTTCTCTCTCCCAATCCCTAGGACCTGGAAGTTTTTTGTGGCCACCAAAACATCTATATTTGATCTCCACTTCTATACGAGGGAGGATGAAGGTCAGAAAAACAATTTTTAGGTAAAACGAATTGGTATCTTTTCCTTCTCTTCTCTTCCTGCCTACATTAAGTTGGTGTGGCTTTTTTGACTTTCCGGGCCTTACACTGTTAGGCATTCTAAGCATCAATTATGAACAGAAAAAAATTCTGCCACAAAGTGATGTAAATGTGGAAACTTAAGGGAAAATAAATAAAGAAGAATCGTAGAGATTTGTCTTGAAGCTGGGGTGGGTTTTTAGCTATTGCTCTAGTTTTTTGTTTTTTTTCTATTTTCTTTCAGATTCACTTGTGCTTGTTTTATCCTTCTACAATCAGGTCCCACGCTGTAAAGTATCAGGAAAGCACAATTCACAGTCTCAAGTATGTGTCTTTCTCTCCCTACAAAATGTTTCCTCTGAGGAACATTACTAGATCACAGCTGGTCAAAATACTAAATCTTGATTGTCTGGATGCTGGCCAAAACCTACAGCTACAACTCAGTGGAATAAGAATACTTAAAAAGAAGAAAAAAACAACAACTTTTAAACAAATTTGATCTTCTTCTTTCTCTCCCCTTATAGCAATCTATGACCTCATGGCAGTGAGACTGCTACATGGAGGTGTTTAAGTTGGTTTATGGCCATTAGAAATGTTTGAAGCTCTGGGTCCCACTCTGCGCCAATATCATGTCAACTGCACTAAAAAGCAATAATAGTTTCTCACCTTCTTAAAGATTACTGCTTAAATAATGCAGAGCAACGACAGGGCTGCATGGAGTGCCAAAAGCAGGTTGCCAAGGCAAAGCTGAGGTGGAATTACGTCTTTTGGCAGCTAAGAAATTATGACATAAAGTTAGTTTTTTCAAAAAAACAACCTCCATAAATTAGGCTACTATCCTTTTTCAAAATTCAGCAACGGTTGGGATTTATCTTTCTCTTTTCCTTTCTCGGACCTGGTAGAAGGCTCAGAGCCTCGTTTTGGGAAAGCCAAATCTAACAGCTCGATTTATCTCCCAGGAGGCAGCTGGGGGTTAATAGTCTTAAGCACACAGTCTCCAGGCCGCAGGCAAGCAATCTATAGGCCTCTCGCCACTACCAGATAAGTGTAAGTGCTTAATCTTGCCCTGGATGTTAACAAAAACATGGAACAAAATAAAAATAGAAACAATATTGGCCAAAAGCACAGGCTGCAACCTGTGCCAGTGGTCACTTTTCCCCTGGGCTCCGCTTGGAAGGTTTCCTGCCCAAGTCTGACTAAATAAAAACAGAGTATAAAAAGGTATAACTAAACAAGGGAGCCTTTAGATTTTATTTAAACTGAAGTAGTGAAGGAAAGATGAATCGGTGAAGGAGAAAGTTCCACAGCAAAGGACAAAATAAGCAAGCTGAGGAAATCAGTTCCCCAGGCTGTGTGACGTGAGGCCTGGATGCCAGGCAACAGGGCCCAGCTTGAAAAAGTAGGCCTGGCACAGGACAGGGGACAGAGGCCGAGTGGGTGCCCACAGCCCAGACCCCATCTGGAGGCCAGCTCAGTTCAAGGCGGTTCCCTGGGGGCAGGGGACACAGACGAATCCTCTAAGGAGACAAAAGAGAGGGCCTGGGAGGGGGTCCAGTCAACCACTTCACTTATCAGTTTTCTCTTCAAGAAGGCATCACACAAGTTCATGCACTAAAATTCCAGGAAGGCAACTAACATTACGAGGACTGTAAAATGGTCTGTAGAAAGAGACAGAGCCCATCTTGATGTCATTTATACAGAGCTTAAGTAACATCCTACAAGAGAACATGGAAAGAACAGGAAAGAGATGCCAGGAATGATACCTGGGGACCCTTTCGAGTGTCTGGACAGCACTTGAGACTTGGGAATAATAAACTGTTTATGTTGAAAACCAGGAAAAAGGCAAAAAAAAAAAACAAAACCCCGCTACCTTTGCCAGGGAAACCAGAGGAACAGCAATCTCACAGAGCCCAGCCTTAGAAAGCACTCGACAGGGAAATGGAAACCCTGGTCAGAGAATGCTTTCAGAATTGTAAAACTCGATTTGGAAGGAAGCTCAAGGAAGCGTCAGGCTCCCAAGGCCAATCAATGGCAGAATCATGAAACAGAGTCCTTGAAAGACACTGCTAAAGCTGAACTGCCACCACATTTCCAATGAACTCTGATGTGAACCAAACCTTGGGGCTTTAGCTGTTTGTTATTTTAAAAGAAAAGCGAATAGCTCTGCCACCATTTCCAGAGCGTTCCCAAGGCCGTAGGACTCCAGGGAAGGCATCTTGGGAAACTTATCTTAACAGAACATATTAACAAATTAATTGATTTACTCCCTTACTAAAATATACACTGTCCACCAGGCACTGTGCTGGACTCTGGGAATATAATAATAATAATAGAAAAAAAAAGCCACGGTCCGTGCTTTCAAGGAGCTTGTTGCCCATTGGGAGGGGATGGATCACAGAATCACAGACAGAACTGTGCAGCAACAACCCCTGACACATGCTCTGCAGGAGAGGACCCTGGAACAGAGAACTGACCCAGAAAAGGCTGAGGTTTGAAGGGCTAGTGAGTTCTTCATCAGGTAAAGAGTAGGTTGGTGGGTGAGAGTATCTTCCAGGCAGAAGGAACAGCATATGCCAAGACCCTATGTCAAGAACAATGTCTGAGGCCCCAAAAGGTCAGCGAGTGGAGAGTTGTATGGTAGGAGATGAAGACAGGGAGGAAACAAAGTCCATAGGCCCATAGGTCATGTTGAGAATTTTTGTCTTTATCTAAGTCACTGAAGTGTTTTAGGCAAGGTGTGTGTGTGTGTGTGTGTGTGTGTGTGTGTGTGTGTGTGTGTGTGTGTGTGTTGGGTTTGAGAGACCGTGGCGGGTGGCGGGTGGGTGGGGGGGTGAGAAATTGCTTTGTATTTTTTTGTATTTTGGCGCATGCACCCAGCTGCAGCTGGAAAACAGACGGGAGGGCCTAAAGTGGCTGTTGGGAGGCTGTAGGCTGTGCGCAACACAGCTGAGAGACGGTGAGGATGGATCAGAATGGTAATGTACAGATATAAAGAGACACAGGAGGTAAAATGGCAGAGTTGTTAGGGGTGGATACGGGGGTTAGAAGGAAGGGTTATGCCTAGCTTCCTGGCTGTGAAAAGAACAGGTTTCCATTTGCTGAATGGGGTGCACCGGAAGACCACGAAGCTCATGATGACTGGGACGGAAGGCAGGCAGAGAAACCACGGGTACTCGGACTGTGTCATGAAAACAGACAGGAGGCAATGCGAGCAAAGACCTGACCCCAGAACTTATCCGCACAAAGAGTAAAGTGAGAAGAGAGCCCGGGTCAGCCTTGAGGAGCTCCAGGCTCTTACAACAAGGTAGCGGAAGAGGAGTCTACAAATGAGATAAGATGGCGCAGTAAGGAAGGAATGAAAGCAAGTTGGAGGAGGCTGTTCTAACAGTACTCCTTTCTGGAGCTGCCAGATGCTGAATGACCTCCATGTAAAACACTTTCTCCTTAACATAGAAGAGAGGCTGTAAAGTGCCATGGCTAAGGCAGAGGTTCTAAAATTGTTCTGCCTGAGTTCAAATCTTAGCTCCTCCACTTGATGGCTGTGCCACATTTAAGGTATTTTAACCCCTTGGTGCCTCAGTTTCCTCATCTGTAAGATGGGATAAGATAATGAATCCTAATTCACAGGGTTGTTGTGAGAATTCAATAAGTTAACTGGATAACACAGTCACACTGCTTTGGAAGAGTACCTGGTTTGCAGTAACAGTCATTTGATATCCGCGACAATGACATTTCCTCTTACTCTAATCGCTGTCCACAAACAGAAGACTCTTTAAATAAACATCATATAAAATGATCTTTCACAACCCCAAAATTAAAACACTGGGAATTCTCTATAAATTGATTAAAATCCAAAGGTCATACTGAAGCAGCCTGTGACCATTTCTAGTGCCGTAAGCCCCTGTTAACTTTTGATGGGCAAGGACCACATCTCCAAGCCTTCTTGAAACTTAGTATGGTGCATTCAATCTAGAAGGGTGCTTATCTTTTTATGCTCATTAGCATATGCTAAAGAATCCTTACTGAAAAACACTGACCTTTTAGTATGGAAGATCTCAGAAGCTTTCCCACTAATTCCTGCCCCCCTATTCATTTCAGTAAGCCCATCTTCCAGAAGCCCATTCAAGTCCTAACTTCTTAATTCTTTGACTCATTTCTTTAATTCCTTCATTCCTTCTTCCTTAACCATGCTGATACATGGTGATCTATTTGAACTCTGAACAGCTGCAGTACTGTACAGCTGCAGGAACCACCCAACTGATGATTAATATGGTCACCTGCATTTCCACACATATTTCAGTAGACATTACTGAAATCCATATTCATTGCCTGACAGCTTGTGAGGCTCTAGAAGTAAAGATGTATAAAATAGGCTTCCTGTCATGGAGTTCCCACTCTAATAGAGAAGACAGAGAGTAAACCAATAACCAGAACACCACGGTGCTTTTATACAATATGCATTTTGTATATTATAATGAGGAAAGAGCCAGTGACCAGCCAGAAGACTCATCAGCAGAGGAGGCTGTATCTGATGCGCATCTTGAAGGGTAAGTGGGAGTGAACCAGGCAAAGCACACGTGTGTGTGTGTGCGCGCGTGCACGCACGTGCACGTGTGTGTGTGTGTGTAGAGCCATGGGGTAAGAAATGAAGGAAGGGCATTTAAGATAGAATAAAAAACAGCATTGCGTGCAGTCCAGCTGTGGAGCCAAGCCTTGTAACCAGTATATGGGAGGGACCTAGTCTTTTATTTCTTGAAATTCACTCTCCCACTTTTCAGTATAACTTAGTACAGAGCAGATACTCAGTGAATCTGTTCTATGAATAAATGAGTTTAAGTTGTTGTACCCAAAAGGAAAAATTTTGGTGGTTTTTGGGCAATGTGTCGAGAAAAACAAAACTATCTCAATATTACAGTTATAGTAAATCTAAATGATGGAATACCATGTAGTCATTAAAAATGGCACTAAATTTTTTTTTAATTTAAGATTTTAAATATGTGGGGTAACAATTCAGGGTTAGGTATACAGATGTTCATTATGCAGGTACTCTTGTTGATGAGGTGTGCCCTGCCCCCTGCCCCTGGCAGTTTCCCACTGCTGCCAATCCCAAAAATGCTTAAGAAGTACCACCATACAAAAAAGCAGTACACAGAACTGTAAGAACTGGGCTGTCCAATATGACCACTGGGTATGGGCTGCTGGAACTTGAAATGTGGCCAGTCTGATTTGAGATGTGCTGTGTCAACTGGACTTAGAAGGCTTAGTATGAAAAAAGGGAATATAAAACATGTAAAAATAATTTTTACAATGCTGACTATATATTGACAAGGTATAATTTTGGATATGTAATTTGGCTTTTATTTGGGTTAAATACAATACATTATTAAAATTAACTTGGCTTCTTTTTATCTTTTTAAATGTAGCTGCTAGAAAATTGAAATTTACATATGTGGCTCATACTAGATTTCTACTGAAAAGGGCTGGTACAAGTGATAAGATCTGAATTAGATAAGAAATACATGGCAAACTGGTTGGGTGTGGTGAGTGGCTCAAGCCTGTAACGTAGTACTTTGGGAGGCTGAGGTGAGAGGATTGCCGGAGCCCACGGGTTCCGGGCAACTTGGTGAGACCTCAGCTCTACAACTAAAAAAAAAAAATAGCTGGGCATGGTAGTGCGTGTCTATAGTTCCAGCTACTTGGAAGGCTGAGGTGGAAGGATTGCCTGAGCCAAACAGGTCGACGCTGGGGTGGCGGTGAGCACGCATGCCACTGTAGTCCAGCCAGGGCGACAGTATGAGACTCCAACTCAAAAAAAAAAAAAAAGAAATACATGGGCAACTGACTAACATAACAGTGTTTTGGGTTTTTTTGTCCCTAGATTATGGAGTTATTGTTTCCCTCTCTTTTGCATATTTTTACAACTTCCAAATTTTACTCATTGAACACATATTATTTTAGAATCAAAAGAGGTAAACAGAAATAAGACACTAGTAAAAACAAAAGGAAAAGAGATCTCAATTTGGCTCAAAGACTTGGGGGTGGAGGTAGAGAAAAGCAGCCAGGGATGCCCAGTGCCTTCCCGTCACCAGTGGAGGGTCAGTGCAGGAAGGATAGCTTACACTAACGCTCCAGCTGGTCTCCATCCTGACTGGAGACAAAAAAGGAGAATCAGTGTTACCCACAGGAGGGGGTCTGTAAGTTAAACACAGGGAAGAATTTCCTGAAGCGAGGGTGTTTAAGCTCTGGAATGACTTATGGAAGAAGCCTGGTCCCCCAATGTCTTTTAAAATACCATTGATACCCATATGCCTTGTGTGTTCCTGTCTACAGACAAGAGGATGACTCGTCAAAGTTCCTTCTAAAACAGCTAGCTTAGAGTAAACAACTCCATAAAACTTTCTTTTTCATTTATTTTTGACTAGGCTTCACTTTTCATGTTAGAGATGCCGGCCTGCAAGAAACATTCTCAACGGCAAGCCTATCTGATACAGCTACCTTAAGTAGTGCTCTTGAGACTTCACAGACAATGTTATTTGATCTAAGTTTAAAAACCAATGTTTTGTACATCCCCTGAGGGCCACCAAACAGATTTCAGTTCTGAACTCAACACAAGCATGATGCAGGGAAGGGAAGAGAGGAGATTTGTTTTTAAAAGTGAGGTTTTGTAAAGATTTTAATACTGAATACTGTGTCGTTTTCAAGAGTAAATGGTTTGGTTTAAAAGCAGAACTATCATATCATCACTCTGATTTTAAAAAATAGGCTCACTTATTCTAGATTTTTGTTATTCTCGGTTTACTGAAAAAACATTTTCTTAAAGTGAGTCAAAGTTCCTAGGTATTTTCTTCTCCTACTTTTATTTCAAGATATTGAGTTTGATTCTATTTCCCAATAGGAATGGAAGCCTAGATCAGAAATAAGGCAGCAGAAGCACTCTTGGCAATCTTATGACTCAAGTGATATGGCCTTGCATACAGCCACGAACTGCTTCTCCCAACATGAAACACTGGCGTTTGTTAAACACTAGAGGTATCTGGAGACAAATTCCAGCACGCCATCGAACAGCCTAGGATCCTGCCCCTCAGTGCTCTACCCTTGCTGAGATTAATTCACTCTCTTTAAAAATGGCTTGCCTGACCTTAAAAACAAAAGACAGTCCAAGGTTGACCATCATCAGAGCAGAGAGTCCACAAAGGTGTGTGTGGGGGGGCGCTCAGGCTCTAAGTCCCAAGTGACAGCAAGAGTGAAGAGTGCATAGGAATATTTTTGTAAGTCATGACTTTAAAAATATTTAATTTGTCTTATCTACTCATTTAGATTATAAACCAAATACCTGTCAACTAAGCAAAGACAGGGCCAATCTTACATTTTTGAGTCTTCCTTCGTCTCCTAACAGTGTTATATGCAGAGGAGACAGAATGAATTGTCAGATGCATAAATAATACTTGTATACTTACTTTAGTTTATAAACCACTTTGACAGACATGATCTCATTTGCTTTATAAAAACGATGTTTGGGAAATAGGGCTGATGCTATGAACTCCGTTTAAAAAAGCTGACACTAAAAAATGATTTATTAAAATTAAATCATCAAGCTGAAAATGGAACCACATTTTCTGATTCCCAAATCCAGTGCTCTCTCCTCTACCGTCTTGCAGGAAGGTGCTATATAGGCTTCACAATCAGGACAAATTAAACTTAGAATAAACAATAAACTTAGAATAAACAATTCCATGAATAAAACAGGACAGACAGCTGTGAAATCCTGGTTTTATCATGGCTTATTCAGAAAAAAGAATATGCCATTCAAGGAAGACAGACACTATGTGCAAACATGTTTAGGCCACTCATGTAACCTACGTGCAGTTTTCTTGCTTTTTAACCAATGGAGTTGAAGCATGCGGTCATTTTTGTTTCTTTTGGTCTTAAAGTTCTTAATTTCTTTACAAAGTTTTACAATTTTTAGTTTCCTACCTCTCTGAGATAAATGGGACAGAATAAACAACAATGAATGTCTCTTCCATCAGAACTGCTGCCTAAATTTTGCAGGGTAACTTTCCAGTGCTCTGGATTGGACTTTGGTGGGTTTTCCTGTGGAAGCCAACAGGTGTTGGAACAGGTGGCACAGAGACAAGAGGGCTGGGGAAGGGCAGAGAAGGAATAGAATGACCACTAACTATTTGGGGCACCATGATGTGTTAAAAAGAACATGGGACTAGAAGTCAGATCATTTGGGTTTCTGATCCTAGTTCCATCACTTATTATCATGTGATCTTGGCAAGTCACTTTACATTTCTGAGTCTCAGTTTTCTGATCTGTAAAATAGAGACTGTTATTGTTGCTTGGCTTCTCTCACAGGGCTGTTAGAAGTGTAAATAAAAACACAGAAAGTTTTGCAAGTAAGAGATTTCTATTATGCATAACTTCTAACTACAGGTGAGAGCTACCTAAGAAGGCAGGTACCAAAAAAGTTTGTAGGCACACAGATTTGAAGGGTACTTGGAAGGGTCTTATGAAGGACTTGGGGGGAAGTGAGAGGGAGATGGTGAGTGTACAAGATAGCATTTATTTAAAATGTGAACATCCAGCCTGGGCAACGCAGAGAGACCTTGTCTCTATGAAACAAGGGTGTAGTGGTGCATGCCTGCTGTCCCAGCTACCCAGGAGGTTGAGGCGGAAGGATGATCTGAGCCCAGGGGTCAAGGCTGAGGTGAGCCATAATTGTGCCACTGCACTCCAGCCTCGGAAACAGAGTGAGACCCTGACTCAAAAAAAAATAAAAATGTGAACAAGAACCATGTTCTATACCTACTTGTAAGATGACTACAGATTTTCAAGGCAAAACAAAACACATATGACAAAGGAGGGATTTGATTTTTAAAGCACAGAGACAGTAACTATGATTTATTTATTCATTATACATTCATAATAATAGCTAGCATTTACTAAGTATTCTAAGTGCAAGGTAGTATGCTAGGTAACTCACACTTTAATTCTCACGGCAATGCTATCAGGTAGACACTATCATCCTCATTTTATAGGTAAAGGGACTAAGGCAGACAGATGACAGTTGGGTGAGGTCACAGAGACAATAAGTGTCGGTGCTGGCCACAGCTACAGTCTACGCTCTTCCCATGTATCCGGGCCCCTGTCTCTGAGCCCACTCGCCCGCCACGCTAGCCCTCACAGGCCCAGGCTCTCCTTTTGTTCTAGTCCACTCAGATGCTACCTCCTCAGTGAAGGCCTGTCCACACCCCTTACACCAGGAAGTCATGGGCATCCTCTAAATGCTCACAGTAATTCATCTGTCTTTCTTATGGCACTTTGTACTTCCTACCTTCTATTGTACATTGCTTGTTCCTACGTCATTGCTTTGATTAGACTGTAAGCTCCCTAAATACAAGTTCAAGGAGCATATTACATGAATAGAACAGCTTATTCACTCACTTCCCTCATGCCAGGCTGGCTCTACAGATGCAAAGATGTGGTTCCCAGTCCCAAGTTGCTCAGAAGCCTAGAGGGTAAGACTTGGCCACACCTTAGAAGTGGATCTAAGCTACTGAGGGAATCCATATTTATCTCTGTATCAGCCACTGGGTGAATGAATGAATAAATTGAGTGAATGAATGGTGTAGGATATGAGCTGGGTCTTGAAGTGAGAGCAACAATGGGACAGGGGAGGGGAGGGGCGGGCTATTCTAGATAGTGGGTGGGAACTTTTCTGAGTCAACACCTGAGGTCACAAAGGAGTATATAAGTTACGCCTGGGGTCAGCTGGGAAAGGGTGGGAGAGTGGCAGACAGACGTATTCAGCACTGTCTAAGAATCTAGATGCTGGGTTCCTCACATAGCCCTTCATAGAACCACAGCACAAAACCTCCTCCATGCAGCTCTAAACTCATTGTCTCACTGGCAGCCATCATGTAGCAGCTCGTGTGCATGTACCCTCCGACCAGAACCTAGCACAGCGTCAGCTGGGCATGTGCATGTCAACTGGAGTCTTGGACAGCGCTGTTGTCAGTAGTAAAAGACAAATGCAATGTTTTAGTGGCATGCTGATGACTTTTCAACCAAAGTATTCAAGAGCACAGTCTCTAAGCTGAAATTCTGCTTTTCAAAATGGTGTTGCATGGCAGTTACAGCTGGGTTAAGTGATTCTAGGATGAGAAAATAGGGACTTCAGATGGGCTGGCATGAATCACTGAGAACTGCACCCCATGTAACTGCTCACAAGGACGAAGGGGCTCCTTTTAGGATGAATCAAGTAGATCTATCTGATATTAGTTAAGAATTGTGTAATGTGCAAAGAAAAAAGTCACTTCATTAAAAGAAATTTTTCAGTCTTTTCTTTACAAAATAAAACAAAACAAGCTGTCACATATCTTTGAAGCTTACCATAAGGAGGAATTCAGTGAATGCACTGATCCTCAGCCAGTCTGAAATCCTTGACACCAAAAGAGCATATAGCAATCTGCTCCCACAGGGACCAATCTGTGAATGGTAATAGTCACACAGAAATGGAAGTGTTTTCTTTTACAAAAGATGTCAGAGCCTCCCTTAGGAACGTGAGTTTTTTTACCCTTTGCCCTAAGGAGCATGGGCTTGGGAGGTAACTCCTCAATCCACAGTTGCTCTAGGAAATTCTCAGATTTCCTCTAAGGCTAACAGTGCTTGTTCCGGCTTTGTTTAGCTTTGTGAATTCCAGCCTGGCTTCCTGCCGTGGTCTTTGCTTGGACCCATCATGTGGCATTCATTCTGCAGTGCTTTGCATATCTATCTTAGCAGCCTAGTTTTCATTAGCGTACCATAAAGAGGGACATTCCTGTTGGCTCGGTGATAATGTGCTTGGCACTATTGGCACAGAGGGGCACTACATAAATGTATGAGCTTGGAGCTTAAGGGGTTGGCTACATCAGTGCCAGGGGACCCAGATTCTAGTTTTATTGCTACAGGTCCATGGGTCAACAATGGCTGGAAAGTCATTCAATTCCTCAGCACCTTAGATCTCAGAGTTGCTGGAAAATTATGGTGTTTTAGGAGGGGAAGGGCAATGAGGTTGTAGTAAAGAAGCATTTTTATGTAAACGTTTTGGGTAAGTTAGAGATCTCAGAAGAAAGGGATCTAATCTCTAAGGCTCTAGTAAGTTTTTTTTTTGTAGAGACAAGTTCTTGCTATGTTGCCCAGGCTGGTTTCGAACTCCTGGGCTCAAAAAATCCTCTCATCTCAGCCTCCCAGAGTGCTGGGATTACAGCCGCCATGAGCAACCATGTTCGGCCTAGGCTCCAATAATTTGTTGTGATTTGTTTCTCATTTCAAATGCTTTCTTTTCTAATTTTGTATTGTTTTCCTTTATTTTATTTTGCTACCATGCCCGGCTAATTTTTTATTTATTGTAGAGACAAGCTCTCGCCAAGTTGCCCAGGCTGGTCTCGAACCCTCAGGTGCAGGCAATCCACTCACATAGGCCACCCAAAGTGCTGGGATTACAGGCTGAGCCACTGAGCCTGGCCTTTTTTTTCTTTAAAAGGATTGCCAAAGAATCATAAAACCCAGATTCTCCCTATTTCTAAAATGAACGTGCATTCCAGCCAAGGTGGTCTATTCCTTGCCAGCTAAGCTGCTGTGCCTTTTCTTGAACGGCTCACTCTGTGAGAGGGTTGGGGGGAGGGTATGGCCGTAGGGGAAAAGGAGCAGGGAGAGCACACTCTGGGCATAAGGAACAGTGAGAGTGAAGGCTCACACAGGTAGAGCTCGTTCACACAACTCATGGAGGCCAGAAGAGCGAGCATCAGATGAGGTGGGGCCAGGGAGCCCATGGAGAAGCACTTGGCTTTTCTAACAGCCACTGAAGCTGGAGAGTGATTAAGATACAGCTGACACTTAAAAGGATCACTCTGGCTACTATGGAGAATGAACAGTGGCAGAACAAGAGTGAATTCAGGGAGACAAGCTGTACTGGCACAGATGTTTGGGTAAGAAAAGGTGGTGGCTTGGACCAGGGCGACAGTTACAGAAACAAGAAAGTGGCCAGATTGTATATATTTTGCAGGGAGTGGTGACAGGGTTTTCTGATGAATTAGATTAGATCTGGTGGGAATCAAGAAAAGACAGGAATCAGGGATGATCCCCCAGTCTGAGTGACCAGGGAGATGGGGTACCATTTGCTGAAAGATGGGAAACTGGTGGAAGGACAGTTTTAGGTTATGTCAAAGCTGAGATGCCTGCGAGACTGTAAGTCAGTAGGAGAGGTTTATGCTGAAAACAAAAGCTTGGGAATCATACACATGTAGATGGTTTTCAAAACGATGGGGATGGATGAGAACATGTAAGAAGAGAGCAGACAGAGGAAAAGAGAGGAGGACTGAGTGGGATCTGGAGAGCTCCAGCACTCAATGATCAAGCAGAGGAGGAGAAACACACAAAAGACAAAGAGCAGCCAAGGAGGAAGGCTGGGAGGGTAGCATGGAGGGGGCCAACCTAGGAGAAGGTTTAAGAAAGCAGGGATGCCACTGCGGTGCCAAGTAGCATAAGACAGAAGAGTTACTTTTGGGTCTGTGTTTAGAATTCAGCAGGCATTTAGCTAGCTGAAAGGAATTTCCGTATTCTGACACAAGTGAAAATGAGACTAAAGTGAGTTAATGAGGAATTGAAAAAACAGCATAAATAGACCAGTAATCATTAAAGAAATTAAATTAATAGTTAAGAATTTACACTCTTACCCTCAATAGATAAAAAACACTACGTTTCTGCTAAGTCCTATCAGACCTTCAAGGTACAGATAATTCCTATCTTATATAAATTGTTTCAGAGAATAGAAAAGAAGGGAAAGCTCAAGTTATTTTATGGGGTTGTTATAACCTCATCAGGCTTGGCCATGTTATAACCCAAATCAGACAAATTTTATGAGAAGAAAAAATTGTAGGCCATTCTCATTTCAGTTTATAGATATAGCCATTCTAAAAAAAAAAAAATCAGCAAATTAATCCAAAAATGTAGGAAAAAAGTAATACATCATTACCAAGTAGAATTTACCCAAGGAGACAAGGATGGTTTAACACTAGAAAATGTATTGAAAGTAATAAATTAACACATTCAAGGGGAAAATATTGTCTTATCTCAATAGATTAAGAATAAGCATTTGACAAAATTCAAAATACACACATTCATGATTTAAAAACAACTCTTAGTAAGCTAGGAACAGACTCTTCCCCTTGCTAATAAAGAATATCTACCCAAACCTGCAATAAATATATTAATGGAGAAAAATTAAATGCATTCTCTTTTAAAGACAGGAATAAGACACAGATGGTCAACTAGCACTGCTCCTATTCCATAATAAAACATAATTAGACAAGAAAAAGTAATAAAAGTTGTAAAAATAGAAGCAACCCTATCATTCACTAAAGATATGACTGTATACACAAAAAATACAGGAGAATCTAAACAAACTATTGTAATTAATGTTAGCAAGGTTGCTGGATACACTCTCAAGACATAAAAAAAATCATGGCATTCCTGTATACAAGCAACAAAAAAGTTAAATATTGAAATTTTAAAAATGTATAACAGCAACCCAAACTGTAAGCTACCAGGACTGAGTATATCTAATACAAGATACATAAGATCTTTATGAAGAAATTTATAAACTTCATGGAGGTTTATTAAAAAAAAAGGAAGAAAATAAATAAAGAGATACCATTTCCTAGTTAGCAAGACTCAATATCATAAAACAGTCAAATCACTCAAGTAAGACTCACCAGCCAAGAAAAGCCAAGAGTTTTGAAGAACCTTAGGTAGGAGCATCTCGCTACCAGATATCAAGAATCTCTTGGATGTCTCCTCCTTTTCACTTCCTGTGAAGGAGCACGGATGGCTGAGGAGTGACACTTGCCACTCTCTCTCAGAGGAGGAGGAACTTTTCTGACTGGTAAGTTTAGCTGGCAAAATAGAAACTGGGTACTCTTGGCTTAGTGCTACTGGTTCCTGCCGGAGTCAACTGGTCACTCTCTGCCAATGTAGTTAAGGGCTCTGCGGGAAAGCCTGTGGTTCTCCAGTTCATACTGGGATTATGAGGGCAGGTTTAATTGTGAGTGATATCTCTGCAAGCCCTTGTTATTACAGATCTAAAGCCACATGTTCCAAGTGGCTTTATCAGTAATAAAACTGACATTTTGTTAGTCTGGTCTCTTGTATCCTCACTCTCAAATAGTTCTAATTTTTGGGGGGGGTGGGGAAGAGAGATGCTATTTATTAAGCATCCTCAAGTCTCAACAAGACTTGTAGAAATTACATCTCCTAATCATTAAAAATGGGGTATTAGCCCATGGATAGACAAATAAAATTATGCAGCAGAATAGGGAGTCTGGAAGCAGAGCCGTATGCATAAAGGAGTTTGGTATGTGGAAGAGATGGCGTCATAAGTGGAGAAAAGACAGACCCTTCAATAAATGATAATAGGGACAATTTGCTATCTATACTGGCCAAGACTTATTTAGAGGTTAAACAGGTAGTGCTGTTGTCATCTTTTTCATTATTTTAGGTTCTTTATCATTTGTATTAGAAAACTTCATGACTTATATGCCTTGTTTCCAACCAGCCCTTGTTTCCACTCAAGCCCTTGGGGGACAGGACTTGAGTCTCATTCTTCTTGTTACCCTCCAGAGTGCTGACAGAGCTTTACCCAGAGACAATGCCAAATACATGTCTGCTAGTTTATTATTATTTTATTTTTATCATCATCATTATTATTTTACATTGAAACTCAACTTCTCTCTTGTATTCTTGAAAACATCCATGACCATATCAACACCAAACTGTGATAATTATTTTGGGTAGAATTCTTTAAACAGTTGTGTATTTGGTTAACAGGAATCCTATTTAAAATCAGACACTTGGAACTTAATATTTTGAGAATCATATGGGACAAAAATAAAACATGTCAAAGTAAAGTTTGACCATAGATGTCACTTCTTATCTACGAGGCCTATCTCCTTATGGCACAGGAGGAAATAAAACCAATATGGTCCTGTCCACCCTACAAGTAGTTTTCCCATCTAGCATCTCACTTTATCCTCACAACAAACCGGGGAGATGAACAGGGCAGGGATTATAGATGATGAAATCAAATTTCAGAGAGGCAAGACACAGTGGATTAGAAAAGACCTGGGATCAGAAGATGGCCCCAGCTGTGCAACTCTACAGACCTGCTCTCATCCATGTGATTTTGTAAGTTCTTGCCCACCACCCTATGATTCAGACTTCAAGAGTTACTAAATGGCTAGAGAGAAATGGCTTTCCACTGATTTAAGTCAGGTGAATCAATACAATGTCTTCTTTGTACCAGGCTCCCCTCTTCCTTTCCCTTTTTTTTTGAGTTGGAGTCTCACTCTGTCACCCAGACTGGAGTGCAGTGGCTGCTCCCAGCACCGCAGCCTCGACCTGCTGGGCTCCGGCGATCCTTCTGCCTCAGCCGTCCAAGTAGCTGGAACTACAGGCGCTTGCTCCCACGCCCGGCTAATTTTTTGATTTATTGTAGAGATGAGGTCTCGCTGCCCAGGCGAGTCTCGAACCCGCGGGCTCAGGCAATTCACTCATCTCAGCCTCCCAAAGGCATGGGATTACAGGCTGAGCCACTGAACCCGGTCCTTTCTCTTTTTAAAAGGGTCACATCTGTCCTGAGAGAGCACTTCAAACAGCAGCTTGCCCTACTGTACAACAGGCACTGACAGCAAATGCACGGACACTTGAGATGCACTTCCTGGCCTCGGACCAGGTCCTGACAACCTCCCCTGTGCCCTGTCTGCTTTCCTCCCTTAACCCTAGTAGCCACTGATCCTGCTGCTCATTCTATAATCAGGTCCTTTGCTTGTGCTAGGAAGTCCCAGGGGCTCTGTGTCTCCCTCTGTGGATCGCACTGGTTGTCCTCTAGGCGCTGTCTCAGCAACACCCTCAAGCATCCCGCACTCAGCCAACATCCTAGTGTTCAAACAGTACCCACTAGGCCCCTCCTCCCTCCTTGTGGCGGGGGGGGGGCCTGCGGGGAGGGCTTCCTCCTCCTTAGCTGGACAGGAACTCAGATCTACCCAAGCACGATGGCTGCCCTTCCTTTTCTTCAGGTATCTCATGACAGAAGAAACCTAGAGGTAGGTTTCAGAAAATCCCTCAGGATGTTTATCTGCATCACAGTTATCAGAGATGGAGGTACTCACCACCTGACCAAGAGTCCATGCTCCATGAAGTTTTTCAGGTTTGGAAGGGTTTGCCTCAAGTCTGGAGTCCCTAGTCCATGTTGATATCTTAGCTGCAAGGGTGAAAGAAGAGAGTTAAAAGAAATTTTGGCAGATAGTAAGCAATACTTCCGACAAATGAACCACTAAACAAGTTATTTTAAACTCTGAAAGAAGAAATATAAATATATGATCCTATTATCAACCACACTGTGTTGTCCATTTACTGGGTATTTGATGTATGATTAGCATGTGTATGAATATGCACATACACTTAAACTGGGGTAGTATTTAAAAGTAGCCTCTTCAGGAGGATCACTGAGCCTAGGAGTTCGAGACCAGCTTAGGCAACACAGCAAGACCCTATCTCCACAAAAAAAAATTGCCAGGTGTGGTGGTGCATGCCTGTAGTCCCAGTTACCTGGGAGGCTAAGGAGAAAGGATCACCTGAGCCCTGGAGGTCAAGGCTGGGATGAAACATGACCATGACACTGCACTTGGGCCTGGGCGAACAATGAGACCCCAACTTAAAAAAAAAAAGGGCTTCTCATCCTTCTCTCTTGCCTCCTAAACTTGGAGAAGACTAAGAGTTAGAAGGAGATGGACCAGGATATTTCAAAGACCTCTGTTTCTAGCTTCTCTCCTCCCAGACCCTGGTTGGTCAGCTAATAACAATTCCAAGGACATCTACATAAGACCAGTATTTCATCTTAGATCCTGGGAGTTTCCCATACTTTACTAGTCCTTCCCTTCCCTTTGTACAGACAAAGGTAAGGACCATCTTGTAACCATCTCTGATTCCAGTGGTGTCTGCACAGTGTGGGTGCTCAATCAATGTGTATTAAACAAATACACGGCAAGTCACTTTTGGCAGAGGCTGTACTCTACATTTCTCTTTAGTGTCTATTTTTCCTCTTCATCCAGACCAGAGTGCATGGCTGGGGAGCTGGCATAAGGAAACCGCTGGCTTGTGGGCTAGCTCTGCCCTTTGTTTGACTTATTTCTGCCCGAGGCCAATTTCCTAAAATCAAGCATCTGTATACTTTGGGTAACTTACTAATGGTTTTCATCCGCCTGCTCCTTCCCTCCTTTCACTCTGTCTCTGACTACCACCGTTTGCTTCCTTAATGACCACAGTGGGGAACTGAGGCCAGTGGATGTGCACATTCCTACACATGCTCATCCACACAAATACACAGTAGGTGGACAGCACAGTCCTGCAAAAATATGTTTTTCAAATGACATAGTCCACATGAAGAAAGTATGTAAGTTTTATAAAATGTACACTGGTGTACACATGTAAAGAGCTGTCAGTCATAAGGTTTTACTTTTTCTGCACTTAAATGTAAGTCAAACATTTAAATATCTTTCTCTCTTAAAAAATAAAACCATTACCAACAAAAAAGTCATCAGTCTTTAAGAAAAAAACCCCAAACCCAACTGGGTCTCTTGAATGGTCTGAATGAATACACACATAAAGTAAGGAGCAGAAACATACAATGTTGAAACTCAAAGGCAGCTTGAGTATTATTTAAGTCATTCCTTTCTTCTTGCAGATAGGGAAGCTGAAGCCCAGGAAGGGGCAGCCATTCTCCAGGGTCATGTGTTTCAAAGGAAAGATTCTATTGGCTAGCGCCTCCTTCTCACAAATCATGCTATTCCACCATCTATTCCAAAGTCTGAGGAGAAAATTGGTAATAGTACTTGAGAAGACGGAAGGAAAATACTCTTTCTCTTTTTCAAACCTAGCTTGTGACCTAAATCACCTCCGGAGATTTGCTGACCTTGAATTATAAGATCTACCCCATATTAAATGACATCATTTCTTGTCTTAATATAAACGCATTTTTTCCATACATTGATAAAAGCAAAATGGCTGATATCCCAATATGACATTCCTGAATTCATTGTTTCAATAAAAAGTGAAATTGTTTACACATGGCATGGAAATTTCACCTGTGATTCATACTGAAAAATATTAAATATTAAAAAAAAATGCTGAAATAACACCAAGCTATGTGTCTGTGAGCCAGTACATAGACAATTGCCTGCCTCAGGCTCCACAATGGAAGGTAGGTGTTGACTTCTTGTCAGAGACCACAATGAAAACTTCTCTCCAAGTCTGATTTTAACCAAAAAGAAAGAAAATGTGGGAATTTCTTATGTCTTAACTCTTCATTTGCTGCATAGCACTATTATTATTTTTTAAATCACAGACTCTTAGGATTTTATAGCTTAAGGAGACGCTGGAGGTCATCTTTCCAGCCCTTCCCTTTATAAATGAAGAAACTAAGACCCAGAAAGGCACGTGTCCTGCCCAAAGTCACACAGCTGGTAAAGGACAAAGCCAAGGCTAGAATCTCTTGAGAACAGCTCCAAATTCTACTATCTCACCCTTTTAAATTTCCACACAGAGAACTAAAAAAGAAATGCATAGATAACACATACATTAATTTAATTTTTTTAAGGCGGGAAAACAGGATTTATTGAGAGGACAGAAAAGCTCCCAGAGCAGGAAGGGACCCAAGGGGGGTACCAATTAATTTAATTTTTATTAATAAAGCACAAGTAAGCCGGGCTTGGTGGCTCAGCCTGTAATCCCGCACCTTTGGGAGGCTGAGGTGAGTGGATTGCCTGAGCCCGCGGGTTCGAGACCTGCCTGGGCAGCGAGACCTCATCTCTACAATAAATCAAAAAAATCAGCAGGGCGTGGTAGCGCATGCCTGTAATTCCAGCTACTTGGAAGGCTGAGGCGGAAGGATCGCTGGAGCCCAGCAGGCGAGCTTGTGGTGGCCGGGAGCGGCCACTGCACTCCAGCCTGGGCGACAGAGTGAGACTCCAACTCAAAAAAAAAAAAAAAGAAAAAAAAGCACAAGTACTGTTTAACAAGTCTAAACTACTATAAGGTTATAATAATAATTTAAAAAAACAGTGGTTCTCTGATCTTCAGTGGCAACCACTTTTAGCTGTTTCTTCTTTACCTTCCTATTTCTAAATAATGTGCTTATATTAATATTTCTTATTCTTCTCCCCACACCCCCAGTTATAGACATTATCCACCATGTTCCCACCATGAAAGATAGAAGTCGGCCACTTACATCATTCCTGTCTCACACACACATTTCTCCCCTTTTCCACGCATTATTTGCTGGCTTTCTACAAGAATATGAGAACTTGATTCCATCCTCCCATACACATCCCCTCCCATCCTCTCAATATATTTGGTATCACATTTTTTTAACTAAATCAATATTTAGTGTTTACTGCATCATGCCTACATAAGTACTGTTTACTGTTGAGCCATGTAATGCATTATTTCTTTCTTGTACTTTTTTGTTTTTCTGGAAATGATAACTGCCATTTTCCCCACCTATTGAGTTTTTCTATGTAACTATAATTAGATATTCCTCAAACTCTGACAAAACCTTAAAACTCTTCTCAATGTAATCAAATATTTCATATAGTAGGTCAAGTCCATTTCACTCTGAGAGATATTTCCTGACGCTCCCACCTCCTCTGCTTCAACCTGAACTGGGTGCTGGCTAGTCGGCTGCATTGCTACTTTCCTAGAAGGTTCCTTCAGTATCATCCTGGAAATTTTGTTTACTTCTCACCTGTGATAACGCTGTTGTTCCCTAGATTTCCTGTCTTTTTCTTTCTTGATCTACTGCCTCATCTTGGAAGAGTGTATCCTGTAGTATTTTTCTGGGAAATGGTAACATGGGAGGTAACTTTTTTTGACACCTTGAATATTTGAAGACACCTTTATTTTATTCTTACACTTGAATGACAGTTTGCCTAGGTATATAATTCAAGGGGAAAATAATTTTCCTTAGGTATTTTCAAAGTATTGTTTCACTGTCATTTAATTTTTCATATGGCAATTGAGAAGCCTGGTAACAGTCTGATTCCTGATCCTTTATATGTGAGCTAATTCTTTTCTCTGGAAGCTTTTCAGATTTTCTTCTTTAACCTCAGTGTTCTGAAAATTCATATTGAGAAGTCTTATTTGAGTCTTTTTCCATTCATTGTTTGACTTTCTTTTCATTAAATGGGCTGGGCACCTATTTAATGAAAGTCCTTTCAATATGAAAACTCTCATTGCCTAATTCTGATAATTTTCTCCTTCTGTTATTATTTTGTTATGATTTTGGCTCCTCTTCCTTCATTTTCTGTTACCTTCTGGGTTTGTTTCTTCTTTTTTGTTTTGTTTCAGACTTTTAAAAAAATATTGGAGGCTTTCTTTAATGTCCCATAATCTTTGATTATCAGTTCACCTTTACAAGTGAAACTGAGACTCTAAAAAGCTGTTAAGATAGCCTCCGCATAGGCAGTGCTTGGTGAGCCGCTGCGGGGGCAGGGGCTCACCATACAATGAGTGGACAGAAACTCAGCCTTTCCATGGGGGACACGTCAGTCCAACAGCTCTCTCTGCTAGGATCATTTTTTCCCCAGAGGGAATCAGTCCTCCAATCTTTTATCTGTAGGGATAGGATAATCTGGATCTCATTTTGGGATTCAAGTAGGAAAAAACAGTGGGAGAACTTTGTGTTGGTATGCTCTACTTTCACGTGTTTTTGCTAAGGCACCTTCCTTCTTGCCCCAGGACATTAGGCAGTTCAGAGTTCAAAGCTTTTTGGGTTCAATCTTTTTCAGAAATCAAACCTCCATTTTCCCACTGGGGTGTGTAGGAAGGTAGTTGATTGGCTATGCAGGGTGGGAAAGTGAACTGAGTCTTACTTCTCTCCCTCTAGACTGCCAATGAATCCTCCTATTTTTAGCTCTATATATTGTCCTTATACTTTAGAAAGTACTTGATACCACCAAATCCTTCTTTTGAATCAGATTGCTTCTAGATGGCTTTGGGTTTCAATTTTCTCCATCCTGCCAAGTCAGTTTATCACTCATTTATTTACTTGTAATTTTGTACATATTTTGGTCTTGTCTCTTCTGTTCTTTTCATCCTTGAGAGTTTACAATTTTAAAATTATTTTATTTTTAATAGTAGCATTTTACTAGGTTTACGGTAAAGTCCCCTTTATGTATATGTAACATCTTTTCAATATTGGCTAACACCTCTCCTTATAGCTTTTTGCATAGTATATACCACTCTGGCAGACAGCTCGCTTTCCTGTCTCTGTATCTCTGATGAGGCATTCTATACCTGGCCATGTCCCATCCATTCTCAGGGTCATTTCCTGCTGGAAGCCTTCTCTGATGACTTTAGAACAAGGGGGCATTTTATTCCTCACCCTTCCTAGAACACCTTTCCATTTGCTCCTTTTAGAAAGCCTTAACTAACTGGATAGGTATTTGATAAACATTTGTTAGTTAGCAAATTAATGCAGGGTAGGAGGGAATGAGAGGTATCATGACACAGCGGAATAAGCTTAAACGCAGATCTGGGTGTGGATCCTAGTACTTAGTTGTTTGACTTTGGATAAGTCACTTTGCTTCTCTGAGTTTCAGTTTACTTACTTGTAAAACAGGGATGCTACCTGCCTTGCAGAGTTGCTGTAAAGTGGATATAAGATAGGGTATATAGAGTGACCAAAGCAATATCTGGTCCATAGTAAGTACTCAAAATACAATACCTGTTATCACTATTAATACATATACAATCACTTATATTATCATCATCATAGCATCTATCACTAGAGATGCATAAAACCAATGCTCACTAATGGCTTATCACTTAATCAGAATGGAATCAGGAAAGGAACAAGGAAAGAGTTACCTCAAATCAAACAGAAAATCTTAAGTACACTGTTCATCTTTTTAAATGCTAATTTTTATTAAGCTTCGGGCTGCAAGCACTCCAGAGAGGCAGATAAACACATATGCATGTCAATATCTTCAAAATAATTACACAGTGAAATGGAAAGATTGATACCTGATGTGAGTGGTCAGGAGACCTGGGCGATCAACCCGGCTCTGCTGTGTGGTCATGCAAATTCCTTTCTTGCTTGGACCAGCCAAATAATTTTCAAGTTTTTAAATTAAGTCATCTTTAATAAGTTAACTCCCTGGTAAGTTATTAAAAACAGAAAGAAGCTGGGTTCGGTGGCTCAGCCTGTAATCCCGCACCTTTGGGAGGCTGAGGTGAGTGAATTGCCTGAGCCCACGGGTTCGAGACCCGCCTGGGCGGCGAGACCTCATCTCTACAATAAATCAAAAAATCAGCCGGGCGTGGTAGCGCATGCCTGTAATTCCAGCTACTCGGAAGGCTGAGGCGGAAGGATCGCCAGAGCCCAGCAGATCGAGGCTGCGGTGGCCGGGAGCAGCCACTGCGGCCGGGAACGGCCACTGCACTCCAGTCTGGGCGACAGAGTGAGACTCCAACTCAAAAAAAAAAAAAAAAAAAAACCAGAAAGAAAAAGAAGGAACCAGGTCAGGGAGGAAAGACAAGGCTAGGGAAGGGGGAGAAAGAGCTACAAGTACTAAGTTCCTACATGTCCTATTCATTCAACAAGTATTTACTGAGTGCCTGCTAGGTGAGGCAATGTGACTCAGCTCTCTGTCCCTGGAATGTCAGGCCTGGACTCACAGCCCATTCTCACCATATAATGTGTGAAACTTTGAGCAAGTTACATAACCAGTCTGTGCCTTGTCTATAAAACAGAACTAGCAATATTTATCTCATAAGATAGTTGCAACAGTCCAATTAGAATTTGTATAGAGAATGAGAGTTCCTGAGGCTGACTTGTAGAGGGTTGTCACCACATCTGTTGAGAGCCTAGAGTGCTAAACTGAAGAGCTCAACTTTCTCTTGCTTGTAGGCAGTCCAAACCTCCAAGGTTTAAGCAAGAGAGTAAATGAGGAAAACAACTGCAGAGGCAGCTTCAAAGGACAGGTCAAAAGACAGAAGCAGGCTGGGCATGGTGGCGTGACCATGCCTATAATCCCAGCACTTTGAGAAGCCGAGGTGAGAGGACTGCTTGAGCCCACGGGTTTAAAACCAGCCTGGGCAACTTGGTGACACCTCATGTCTACAATAAATAAAAAAAATTAGCTGGGCGTGGTCGTGCGCACCTGTAATTCCAGCTACTTGGAAGACTGAGTCGCAAGGATCACCTGAGCCCAGCAGGACAAGGCTGTGGTGGCTGTGAGCATGCCATTACCCTCCAGCTTGGGCGACAGAGTCAGACTCTGACTCAAGAAAAAAAAAAAAAAAAAAAAGACAGAAGTATACTCTTTGCTAAGAAATCTTACTTCCAGTTTCATCAGCATTCACTCTAACTAGTATCAATACCACACTTCCCTAAACATTACAGCACCTTCTGCTCTCACTTCTGATTGGGGACGGCAGTCGCCAAGAAAGTCAGGCAAATAAAATACTGATTTGGGTCTGTCTAACTGCCTCAAATTAGCCTCTGAAATAAACACCTTTTGTAACAACTTCCTACTGCCCCACCACCCAATGAGTCTAAGCAGTTTTTAAGTGGAATTTTGGTTTCAATTAGTTTGAATTTCAGCTTTACTCTGGTTTAGGACTCCATGGGACAATTACATTTTTGTTCAATTCTATGGCTGGTAGGCAACTAGAGTGAAAACTACATATAAATAATAAATTAGATGGGAAGTGGAGAGAAGCAGTGTTCAATGGTATCTTTTGAAAAAAATTAACATATGGCATTGTCTACTTGCAAAAGAAAATTCCTACATGAAAATAACCAGGAAGATCTGGCTTTATAATTACTGGAACAAGCAAGAAGAAGAAAACCAGAGCA
The DNA here is from genome assembly GCF_000164805.1 of Carlito syrichta. Taxonomy (NCBI): domain Eukaryota; kingdom Metazoa; phylum Chordata; class Mammalia; order Primates; family Tarsiidae; genus Carlito; species Carlito syrichta. Next base: position 474,284 of record NW_007247230.1, on the reverse strand, counting down.
AAGAGAACACTGAGACCACAACAGACAACCATAGCCATGTCAATTCCATTAACTGTCTATCCTCTCTCTGTTTTCTTCTTCCACACCCCTTTTTTATATAAAAATACAGTATTTTTCCAAAGCCACATGCGGGTTTCATCCCAAATCACTATACATACACTTTGAGTTTCACTAAATAAGACAGATCAACGAGAATGCTAGAGTTCTTGCAGTTGGAATTAACCAGTTCACGCAGCTTGATATATGCCGCTCCACTGACTAGGTGAGACCATTTGCAACTCTGGAGATAATACACATATAAATATAGTTTATCTTTCTAAGAAAGAAATGTTCTTATACTCAGTGAGCATCCCCCATTGAGCTGAGAGGTTTAATTTAATATCAAAGTGCTCAATTTTACTTGTTTTTAAACACAATTTTTTCAGGCCAGGAAAGACTCTGGGGGTTCGGGAATCATTTTGTCATTTAGGTTTTGGCACAGGAGAAATTCCGTTTAGACAACACACACACACACACACCCTTCCAAACTACATTCATCCACACAAGGCCACTTATTGCATGGCTTATTAGTTCCATATGTGGCTTGAGCTAAGCTGCATGATTATGTTTGATACAAACCGTCTGTTACCGTGAGGGAATGTGGATTAATACAACGCTTCAATAAAGGTTACTAAAAGATCAACACTTTTGTGATGAGATTACAAAGAATTTGACTACAAAGAGAACTGTTCTGGAGGAACTGAAAATAAGAAATTAAAAATGCATCTATGCATCAAAGACTTAACTTTAGAGTTTTGGCTTATGTAGTCAAAAATCTCTGTAAGACTAGTCACCAATATTTCAATTCATTTAAAAACACTACTAAAGTTTCACAGACATGAAAAGAACTAGATTATGAGCTTAAAAAAAATGGGTACCACCACGTCAAAAATAAAATCTGCCTTCCTAGAAGAAAATACAACTTTTTCAAAGATGTAGAAAAGCTACTTAAAGAATATTTAATATGAGCAATAATACTGTTTCTTAGTGTTGAGTCACTGCAATATATACCTCAGAGGAGAAGTATAAAAACTCAATTACGGGCCTCTGGTTGCAAGAACAACCTAAGCACTTTTCCAACCCCATCTAGAAACACATGCCAGTCTTTTCCAAAATAGAGATGTTATAGTATAAACACTGGATACAGCTGAGGCCTGCCATTCTGAGGTCTGATGCCATGAAGTAAAGTCTAAAAGCTCAAAAGTCTAAGAAGTGAGAAAGCTGCTTCCATCCTCCTCCCACTCATCCTACCAACTGCTCTCAGAATCAAGGAATTAATAGTAGAGCTGAGTGGCACCTCCTAAAGTATCTTGTCTACCCGCTTCATTTAGCCTACAGAGGTAAAATGACCTATTTAGGGTTGAACAGGTTGAGTCCAGGGACCAGAACAGAGGTTTGATGAGTCCCCAACACAGGTTCTTTTCTTTCTATCGTATGTTGCTTTGTTGTATTTATGAGGCATGGGTTATAGCTGAGTCAAACTTAATGTTATAAAGTCTGTCACATTAAAAACACTTCAATTAAGATGGTCCTTTGCTTCAGAATTGTACACTGGCTCAAAAACAACTAGAAGCACTATTAGACTCCTGCAACTCTGGCGTCAATCTGATCTATAAGTGTAGTTTCTATCAGTGCCAATCCTTGTGAGCTGCTAAAGAGGGTCATTAACACACACTGCTAACAGACAAGCAAAGCAGAACTGGAAATTTGGCAAAGACAGGTAAATTATAGCCATGGCAGCAAATGGAATCGTCTTTAATTGATAATCATCAAAGGGTTATGCTCTGGTGGCTAAAGGCTATGAGAGTAGACAAATGTGTAGACTCTACTAGTGAAGGTATTTATGCTATTTATGCTATTCAGCTGGCCCAACCTTCACATCCTGCACTCATGCTGACAGTTCTCTGTACCCTAATTTACCTCAAACTCCCCTCTATTGAACTTTGACCCTATCTGGCCCCCTGATTCCCATCAAAGATAAACCTTACTCTCTAAACTGATCAAATTTGGCATTCCTGCTTCCAGTTTATTGACTTTGATGCAATCTTGGGGCAATAAACTGTGCATTCAGATCAAGATCATAGTCCAATTGAACACAGTTTTCCAGAACACTGTAGAAATAAAATTATAGAGTATATAGCCTTTGTCTGCCCTCTTTCACATCTGAGATTCATTCAGGTTGCTTCATATGCAAGTAGTTTGTTCCTTTTAATTGCCAAGTAGTATTCTACCGTAGGGATGTACCACAAATTGTCTATCTATATGCCAAATGGACATTTGGGCTGTTTCCCATTTTGGTTATCATAAATTAAGGTGCTATAAATATGTAGGCACAGGTTTTTATTTGGATTTGTATTTTTGTTTCTTTTGGACCAGTATCCAGGAATGGAATTGCTGAACAATATATATATATATATATATATGCTTATTTAAATAAATGCTAGGTGCAGAGGCTCACATCTGTAATCTTTGGGAGGTGGTAGTGAGAGGATTGCTTGAGTCCAGGGATTTGAGACCAGCCTGTGCAACTTGGCCAGACGGCATTTCTACAATAGATAAATAAATAATTTGCCGGGAGTGGCAGTGCATGCCTATAGTTCCAGCTACTTGGAAGACAGAGGTGGAAGGATTGCCTGAGTCCAGCAGGTCAAGACTGTGGAAGCTGTGATCCATACCCTCTGCATACCAGCATGGGCGACAGAGTGAGACTTCAACTAAAAAAAATATACACATACATGAATAAATAAATGCCAAAAACTGTTTTCCAAAGTGGCTATTCAATTTTGCACTCCCAGCAGTCATGTATGAGCGTTTCAGTTGCTCTGCCATTGCCCTCAGCACTTGTGACTGTCAGTTTTACGATTGTTGCCATTAGCCATGCAGTAGTAGCATCTCAATGCAGTTTTCATCTGCATGTTACTAATGACTAATAAGACAGCATTTTTCATATGCTTATTTGTCATTTATACTTCTTCACCTATAAGTTTCTGTTAGCTATCTAATGATAAATGTGAGCCACCTCTGAAGAACGCCTAATACATCTGACTTACACCCTCTGATTAATCTTAGTATCTTCCAGTTAGTAACCCTCTGATGAATACTATCTCTGCTTATCTAGCTAGATTTTGCTTACTGAAGCATCCTACATGCAACGAGGAGCCACAGGGATTTCTTATGTGCAGAAAAGACAAAATGAAAATGTTACTACAAGCTCAGGGATTCTTTCATACAAATTCAGATAAGGCTAAGCATCAATTTTACTGGAATGAAAAATACACTTAAATATGTTGCTATACATTTGATTATACAAGGGACATAGAAGCCCATTTTGGTCCCTTCTCAGCCATGTACAGTAACCATAAATGCCTGACATGATCATTAATAGAAATTACTTTCCAAATAATAAATAATTACTGAGCTGGGTGTATGTGTACAGGTGCAGAGACACTGGTGGTGATGATGGCAGAAATGAAGATATGCATATGGCACTGTTCATGATTGGAATATATGCTAGGCTTCTGCCCAGGTTTCATGGTGGAATAATGACGGTGCTAATGATGGTAAAAATAGTGCTACAGTTGTGACTATGTTTATTGAGTGATTAGTTACAAGCTAGGCATTATGCTAAGCACTTTTTTTTTTTTGAGTTGGAGTCTCACTCTGTTGCCCAGGCTGGAGTGCAGTGGCATGATCATTGCCACCACAGCCTTGACCTGCTGGGCTCTGGCAATCCTTCTGCCTCAGCCCTTCAAGTAGCTGGAACCACAGGCATGCATCACCACACCTGGCTAATTTTTTTATTTTTTTATCATAGAGATAAGATCTTTCCATGTTGCTTGGTATGGTCTCGAACCCCTAAGCTCAGGTAATTCTCTTGCCTCTGTCTCTAAAAGTGCTGGGATTACAGGAGTGAGCCACCGCGCCTGGCACTAAGCATTTTATAATGTATTATTTCACTCAGCCCTCACTGTAATACTCTTATGGTTGAAGAAACAGAGACCTAGAGACAGGGCTAAGTGGTAGAGTTTGAATGTGCACCCTAGCTCTGCCTAAACCCTAGCATTTTTAACTCTTAACCACCTAAGACTGATAATGATGATGGTGGTATCAATGGCAGCGACTGTTTTTCTATTTGTGATTTGTGCCAGGCATAGAACTTGACTGTTTTCTTATGTCATTTAATTGAATCTTTATAATAACCCTAAGGTAGGTGGCATGAGTCTACTCTACATATGACAGAGCTTAAAAGGTCAAAGGAACTGCCTGAAGCGTCCCAGGTAATGACAGAAGAGCAGGGATTTAAATTCCACGCTGATAGTTTACACTGCTGCACAGAATCTAAAGATTGCTTATGAGTTGGTTAGAGATTTATTTTCTTATTCCTCATTTAATTCCGACACATATAAAGGAGACCCTCAAGTTCTTTTTTTAATCAGAGAAATACATTACTTCTCTTGATTTTAAAAAATTTGACAAAGTTATATCTCTACTTAGCTGTATTCAGCTAAGTTATACATATTTAGTCTTTTAAAATCTTTGTTTATAAATTAATCCCTACAGCCTCTTAATCATTCTTTACGTCTCTGAACTCCTTCCAGTTTCCTTTAAAGAATCTGGTAATGAGGTGGCTTAAATGGAACACAGTTTTCCAGAATGCTCTTTTTTCACATTAATGATTTTGTCCCTTAAAATATTAATTTTATTATAATAGCTACTTCATGCCTTTTAAGTTTTGTGTGGAATTCCTGACCTCACTTGAATTGCAATGGAGTCCAAACCCATGAGTCCACTGTTTAGTCTCTCTGGTTGGCCATAAATAAATGTAGCTTCCAAAAAAACCCCAAACAGTAATGAACTTCCCAGTGTATACTGCTCCTTCAACTGGAAAGATGCTCTTACAGTTTGTTTTGAAATAATTTTTATCATTATTTGTTATTCATATAACAAAAAGTAATAAATTCATTAGATATGTTCTGAATACTTACTATTTGCAAGGTGTGACAGTGGATCACAAAATGACTCAGTCAGAGGTACTACCTGAGAGAGGTGGCCTCTTAATACAGTGATAAGTTAAGAAAACCTATAGGAAAATAATAACTTTCTAGAATTTTAAGATGGCCCCCATGACTTCACCCCACTTGTGTTACTCCCTTGATAATCTTAGGTTTACAGCAAAAGGACCTTATTTGAATCTGATCTGATCCGATCTGATCTAATCTAATCACACAAACCCTTTAAAAGCAAGTCGTTTTCCCTGGCTGGCAGAAGAGAAAGTCAGAGAGATTCAAAGTATGAGAAGGGCTTGATGGGACATGATTGGTCTGAAGATGGACGAAGAACTGTGGACAGATTCTAGGAGCCAAGAGTGGCCCCCAGCAGAAAGCACCAAGTAAATGGGGACCTCAAACCTACAGCTACAAGGAACTGAATTCTGCCAACAATTTACATGTACTTGGGAAGTGGATTTTTCCCAAGAGCCTCCAGAAAATAACCAGCCTGGTCAACATCTTGATTTTGGCATTTTAAGTCTCTGAGCAGAAGAAACCAGCTGAGCCCACATAGACTTCTGACCTGCAAAACGGTGAGATAAACATTGGTGTTGTTTAAGCCGCTAAAATTGTAATTTTTTATAAAGCAACAGAAAACTAATTCAGATAGAAGAGTACTTCTATCTTTTATCTGAAGATATGAGGGGTGAATTCACAGGGAGAAGATGGCTTGAGTAGTTCCTTGGTGGACAGACATTTATGTGGGAAGATGGGGCAGAGCATTTCTAGAACTTCATTTGATATTCCCAATGAACGTTTCTGTGCATCTATTATGCATAAGGCATAATGGGGAGAGCTTTAAACAAGAGCACAGAGGTTTTTACTTAGCAAATATTATTTTGAACATTAAACACACGCTGGAACACATTCCTCAATGGCTAATTCAAGTGCTCAGGGGAAGGGGTTAGAGACGCTGAAGAATCAGTCCCAACTTATCTCCTTTTGGGAGTCTCAGTTTTTGTTCTCTATAGATTATAATTCTCTAAAATATTCTGGAAGATTTCTGTCAGGGTAAGAGTCAACTTTGGATGTTCAAGTTTATGAAAGACAGACTGGCCAATTAAAAAACACAGGAGTGCAGAACAGGACAAAATCCTGGGTGGTGAAAGCAAAGCACAGCATTAAGTGACCTTGTTTATCAAACTGGGAAAGCACAACATATTATCTATAATAAACCTTTTCAAATATAATGGTCAGAAGTAGAAAATCACAACATAAACAAGACAGAGATGCTTATTACTACTATAATTGGCTAATACTAATTAGGCAAGAGAAAAAGTTAAGAGTTATACAAATTAGAAAACAGTAAGCAAAATGATTATTTAAAAGTAGATATGATGATACATTTAGAAAATCCAGGTGAACCAAGTGAACACTCATCACAGACTATAGGATAATTCAATATAAAATTTGAAAACAAAAAAATCGATGATCTTTCTTTAAATAAATAACAAAAAATTAGAATATTACATGGTGCCATTTTAAACAGCAACAAAGACAAAATATCTAGAAATAAACATAACCAAAACGGCAAGAGCTATATGAAGAAAATCTTAATACTGTATTGCAGAATGTAAAGGAAAATCTTAATAAGTGAAAACTCATGCCCTACTCTTGAATAGGAAAACTTGTTACTATAAAGATGACATTTCTTTATAAACTAACCTATACATTTACTATAATCCTAGTAAAAATACCAATAGAATATTTTTAGAACTAGAAAACTGACTCCAAAGTTCAGTTTTGTTTTAGAAAATAAAATCGCTTCCATGGCATTTTCTATTTGCTAGGCCCTGTTTTAAGTACATTACAAATATTAACTCATTCAATTATCGTAAGGACCCTGACAAAGCAGGGACTATTATTATCCCCACATTACAGATGAACAAAGTGAGGCACACAACAATTAAATAATTTACTTCCACAGTCCCTATACAAGACCTACAAGAGGACTATAAATGCTTTAATGGTAGAGAATCTATTTTACTCACTGTTAAATGCCCAGCACCTACATCATGCCAGGTGCATGGTAGTTCATATATTTTTTTGGGAATTGCATTGCAAACTGCAGGAGTGAAATCCACATTTCCTTATTTGATTTATGGATAGATCCCTGTAGGAAAAGCTTTCTTGAGGTGTTGGAACCTAAGCCATCATCTGACAGAAAGCGAGCTGACCTGAACAGTAAATAGTGGGGAAGGAGACCAGTGGGAGGAGGTGAAAGGAAGAATCTGAGTGAAGCTCAGAGGCAGGGGAGTGGGTTGATGAATGTGTATGTGTATCTGAGGGTAGAAGATTGGTCAAGGACCCATTTTATTCAATTTCACACAACAGAGAAGGAATACAATTATTTTTTGCATAAAGTGCTTGAAAATTAAGTTGTTAAGATGTGTTAATCGCCTAAGCAAGCATGAACAATTCTGGACAACTGCATAAGGGGTACAAAAAAATTCAGACAAATTTGTTTACACCCACAAATATTTCCATCAACAGACTTGGTAAATGAGAGCTCCATTTGCTATTTAAATATTACTTTCTGGAGCTACTAATCTTTGAACAGGTTAGACACAAAACTATCCCATCAAATCAATCAGCTGTCCCAAGGACTATGTCAAGGTCACTAAACAATGTGATCGTCTATCTTCAAACTGCCACTTGCACATTAATTTCCTAGCTAACTCTCAAAATTCTTGAATCAAAAATACTAACGAAAAGTCAATTTAAAATATATGAACTGGTATAAGGAGCAAAGGGACAGGGTCTTAGGTTGGTGTCTAGGTTTGCTAGTTACTACCTATGTGAATTTGGGCGAGTCACTTGCCTTCTCTGAACCTCTGGTTCCTCATCTCCATAAGGCATATGACAATGACAATACCTGCTTCACAGAGTTACAGTGTGGATCAACTAAAATAACGTGTATCCAAGACCAAGAAGAAAACAACAAATAAAATAATGTATGTAAAACTCCCAACACCGTCTGTGAGTTATGTTTTCAAATGTTATTTCTCTTCCCTTTCCCTCAGCAGCTATTTCTACAAATACTGTTCTCACACACTAGGTCAATAATGCCACACCATATTTCTCTATTTAATTATTAGTTTTACTTTCTAACTTCCTTTAGTTAAGACTATATGTTGTTAATAATGCTAGACCATATTTCTCTATTTAATTCATTATTAGTTTTGCTTTCTAACTTCCTTTAGTTAAGATTATATGTTGTTATTTGGGGTCTCAATAGAATCAGGCAAGTCTAAATAGAACAAGAGTCACCAAAAAGAAAATATCCAGGATAAATAATAAGATCCACACATTGTGAAGATAAGAAATAAAAAGGGATTGGAAAGTTGACAGAAAAACAAAAAAGAAACAATAGCGGTAGAGTTATCAGGTGGAGAGCATAAGTTTATAGGGGACAAAGGGCAGACTTAACATTCTGAGCCCGAATCCATCTGTATGTGTGTGTGTGTATGTGTGTGTGTATATACATATACATACAATATTTTTTAACTGCTATGAATACATATATATGTTCCAAATAGAATTTGAACTAGCTATATAAACTAGCTACGGTAACAATACCAAGTCTACTCCTTTTTGTTCCACCTTTAGTCTTGTCCGGGACAAGAAGACAAGCAGCTAGAAGCAGGCATTCATTCAATCAACAGATTTTGAACCCTGTCTGTGTGCTAAGCCATAGCTGAAGTTACAAAGATTAAGAAAAAGAGGCAGTTTCTGCTCTTAGGGTAATCACAATGTTAATGAAAAAGACATTTAAAAACCAGAAACATAATTATATTAAAAATAGTAACTGTCATGTTGGAGGAAAATATAGGAACACAGAGAAAGAACACCGGACCGGGGTTTGGGGAGACAAGGTTTGTGAAGAAAGTGGTCACCTGTCTGGGTTACATGGTACCAGCTGGATTTCAGTAGGTGAAAGGGCAGGGAAACACTATCCAGAGCAAGCAGACTGCATGTGCCAATGTTCAGCAGCAAAGAAGAATGCACAGAATGGAAAGTAGCTTGACACGGAAAGACAAGGGATGAGAGCAGAGTAACACAGGGAATGGCAGCAGCAGCAGCCTAGAAAGGAAGAGCTTAAGCAAGGTTCCACGTTCCAAGCGTCCCAAAGAAGTAACTAGCACATCAGAGGACAGTGACTAGGTGTGACGGAGCGCTGGGCAGTGCAATGGCTCAAAAAAGGACGATGGCTTTACACAAGGAGAGAAAAGTAATGTTCTGGAGACATGGACAAACTTTCCACTCCCCCTTCACTGCCATCACTTTCTGCCCTCTTGTGAAGTCTCAGAAGCCAAGCCTGCAATGGAAGAGACTGCAGGCTTCAGCTCAGAGAGAGGCAGAAAGAATCCTAAAGTTCTTTCCGAGGGGTTGGCAAGCCCTGCCTCCGGTGTCTGGAGGTTCCACTTTGGGTGAGGATGCCCTTGAGGTTCATGCAGCAGCACCAAGGCTTTCATGTGGATGAAGACTATCTCACTGTGTTCAGCAGTATGGTGGAGAAGTTGCTGAAACTAGTGACTCAAGTAAGGGACTGCCTCAGGGGACTGGCTTGTGGAATAGGCTTTTGAGTAAAAGTCCTATGCAAGGTTTACTCCTGGATGACAGTGACAATCCTAAAATAAAGCCCAAGAGGTATCAATAATGTCAAGTTATTTAGAGGCAAATACTAAGAGAATACACTAAAATCTCTGAAAGTGGCTGCCTTTGGGGAACAAGGAGAAATACTGTTTTTCATAATAAGCCTTAAGGAACTATTTGACTCTTTAAATTAACAGCATGTATAATTTTATAAAGCTAAAAACAAAGTGTTAATGGGCCAGAACTCTAGGGCTCAGTTATCTAGAGACACACTTCCCGTTCTTCCATTTTCCACTCTCCAATGGCATCCCGCCATGCACCTTGCAAGCTGGTAGCCATCTGTCCTACACTACCATTAGGAATAACTAGCTGAATTACACATAAGGTAGCAATTTAGTTAGACCCAAAGTCACTAGTGTATCTAAAATACTTAAGCAAAATGGTCAGTGAACTAAAAGCTATTAGAAAACACTGATAACACTTTGGAAACATTTGTTCAGTTCTGTCTGACTAGAAAAGCACTCAATAATATATAATGTATTACCAGAGGCATGTGTTTTGGGAAAAATGCTCACTTACTGGTATAAGTTCTCCTTAATCTCATCCCACTTCTCAAAACCTTGAATTACCTTCCTAGACACATGCAAAGCCAAGCACATTTATAAGTGAAGACAGTCATTTCATTTGATACAAACATGAATTCCCTCTCTCCTTTTAAATGGCAGGCGATTCCGTTCAGAGTTGAGTTCTTAGTCTGCAGCAGACATAGAAAGTCACTGATTCAGTCAAACCTTTCCTGAGTCCATGTTAAGTGTTAGCCACTGTGTTGGGGTAAAGGAATGAGTAAACTTCAGTTTCTGGTCCTTAAGGAACTTACTAGTTTAATAGGGGAGACATATATGCAAAACAACAGAAATGTAAGAATACTGACATATTTGAGTGACTGCTTTTTTTTTTTTTTTTTAAGAACAAGTTCAACAGGGAGAACAGCAGATGAATGATAGCTGTTCAGGAGGATTAAGAAAGGCTTTGTAGAAGATGGCCTAGCTGGACACTGGAGATGAGTGGAGCTCACCACGTGGACAAGGAGCACAAAAGCAGAAGATGGGCCTTTCAGTGAAGGAGTTCAGCTTTCCTGGCACACAGGGCCAGTGGAAGGGTTCTGGGGTGAGTGGTAGCAGATGTTGAGGCTGAAAAGTAAGGAAGAAGACAGATTAAGTGAAGGCTTTGCCACACTAAAGAGTTTTGCTGTGTGAAAAGGGAGTGTGGGAGGGTGGTGGGCGGCAGGAGAGGCTTGTGGGATGGTAGCCCTTGGAAAACTATGAGAAGTTTTTAAGTAGGGGGTTGATATGAACAGAACTGTAAGGTGTTCCCCCCTGTTGCTTTTCCTCATTATGAAAGTGCTTGCCTGAATGCCAAGTATTTGAGTGGGGACTCTATGTTAGAGGCAATGAAGAATAGTAAAAAAAAAATTTTTTTTTAAATAAAAAAAAAAAATAGGTACATATGTGGTCATCGTACAGGTAAAGTTTGGGTTTCCTTTTGGTCCCCATTTTTCCTGGTTTGTGGTCAGGTACTCCCCCCATCCCAAGAAGAATCTCTTAAGAGACAAAAATCAGCCAGTGGAAAACTACTCCAGAGGCGCTACAATGTCATTACTGGCCTATACATTTTTACAGATGCCAAATAACATCAGGGTTCAGAGGAGAGTCCTGAGTGGACCAGACCCACCGTAGTAAGCAAGGCGGAATTACTAAGCCTCTTTCCTCAGCTCTAAAACAGGAACAGATCTGTTCTGTCCACCTTAAGAAATATTGTGAGGATCAAATAATATGCATAAAAATCTTTTGATAAAGTCTCTTGAGCCTTCATTTATACATTGTATGATTTGGGCAAGTTGTTTAACTTTTCTGAACTTCAAAGTCTTCGTTTGTAACGTCGCAATAATTCTATCTATATCACAGAGTACTATGAGGACTGAAGTGCCTTGCCATATAATTATGATTATGATCTGTAGCAGTATCTTGGCCATTTACACTGGTGTATGGAAAAATCATTTAGTCAGTTATGCAGCCAGTAATTATAATCAGAGGACATGGAGTGCGCAGAGTCCTAATTAGTCAGTATAGTCAGTGTCTCTAAGAAAAACAAAACAATACAGGTATAAAATTTTTAAAACACTACCACACTGCTCATGATAAGGTCTACTTTGGAACGTGGCAACTAGTATCTATAAGTTTAAATGCTTCTCCAGAATCTCAAGCAGGAATTAACTAAGAATACGTTTGACTTTCTCACTGGCATTCCTACTACCCACATACATTAACAATTGTGTGTGTGTGTGTGTGTGTGTGTGTGTGTGTGTGTGTGTTTGTGTCCATGCGCGCATGAGTGTGCGCGCGTACATGCGCATGTGCGCATGCGCACACATATAGAAACATTAGGACTCACTAAGGAAAAATAAATCTCTCACACTTGAAAATTAAGGAACTGCATAGGCAGCAAATCTCCAAGTAAAGTTGATGCCGTGGGTTATACAAGCTAATAATTTATGTTAGGGCTTCACAAAATGTTAGACACTAGGAAAGGAACCAAAATAAGTTAAATTACATCAATAAAAAGGTATGACTAGCTGTGCTGCCTCAGCTGGGATGCTATTTCTTGCTATAAACAGTCAGGGCTAGTATTCAGATGACGAACTAAGCACTGCAATAATGAAAACAAAGCGTGTTATAATAGCTGCTGCTAGGCCCACAGCCTTGGGGATCAATGAAAGGATGCCTGTGGCCTCACAGACACAATCTTGTGGGTTTTTGTTTTTTTGGGAAAAATAAGGTCAGATCATTTCTAAAATAGCAATTTGTCTGCCTAGATTTTGTTAAGTCTGTTATGGTTATGATAAAATATGATCTTTCATATTAAATAACTTATGACCTTGGTAAAATATTACTTTACATTAACTGACTCTTGGGGCACTTTAATTTTATGAAACATGCATTTTGGGTTTTAAAAGTATGAAAGCAAAACTAGATAGATGTCCCTCGTTTACTACATCATGTTAGCAAGCCATCAAAGATCTGAGAACTCATAGGAAAAAAGTACACCAAATCTCTATCTAATTAGTTTCAAATATGAAAGGATACCTGTAATTAAAAACAAAATAAAGCCAATACCTCAAATCCTTAAACATACAAGGAATAGGTCTGATTGGTTTCTGAATTCATGTCTCCCTGGCCGAGGTCATTCCATGGAAGAAGGTTACCAAACAAAGTAAAAAGTTGTTTGGAAAATCTCCAATACCCACTTTGGGGTAGCAGTCAGAAATTTTAGAGATGTATGATGACAAGTATTTCTAGACTACGTGGCGAAAAAAACTAAAGACAGATTCACGGTCATGGATTAAGCGAGGGCATTCACAGTTCAAAATATGCCTTACAGAGTTCCATTAACAAACTCACATTTAAAATTACAAATATGAAGCGAGGAGGTAAGTCACTTTTGTACTACTTACTTAAATCAGATTATTTTCCTTTTAATTAGTCACTTATCTGCTTACTTGGGGAATGGAACTTTGAATACTCTGGAACTGTGAGGGAAAGGACTCAAGGTTTTAACAGACAGAGTATATAACATGTGGCAAGAGCCTGAGAAACATATGCTGATAGATGAGAGTTGTGAAAAAGACACAGAGAAACAGATCCAGAGAAATGAACCCAGAAATATCATATTAATGACAAACCTGCCTATTTGATCACAAGCCCTGATGATGACAAATCCTAAAGGTGCCTGCCATGGACATAAGTAATGTGATTTGCCAATGTCCAGTTTAGAGTGGTTTCTCCTGTAGCAAACAAGCACAAGTACTCATGACCTATATGGTGAAAAAGAAAATCTGATTTTTAAAAGGATATTATATTCTGCTTTTTATATTCGCCTAAACCCAATGCTACTAAAAGTGCCAGTATGCAACAAATAAACTTGTGACAAAATATAAATAAATGCACTGCTTCTTTCATAAAGAATGTCTTGATACAAAAGAAAAAAATTGCATCTTAGTACCGTGGCTGATTCACACTAGGTACAAGTTCCTGACCTCACTGCAGACTGGCAACATGCAGCTTGGGCTTGCAGCTGCCTGCTGACCTGTGTATCACACTCAGAGCAGCACTGACATGACAACCTCAGCACAAGTTATACTCTGATGCTTTTTACTTATTTTAAATTATTATTATTATTATTATTATTTTTCAGTTGGAATCTCACTCCATTGACCAGGCACGCACGGCCACCCCAGCCTTGACTGCTGGGCTCAGGCCATCCTTCCTCCTTAGTCTTCCAAGTAGCTAGAACTACAGGAACACACCACCATGCCTGGCTAATTTTTTTGATTTATTGTAGAGAAGAGGTTTCACCAAGTTGCCCAGACTGGTCTCAAACACCTGGGCTCAGGCAATCCTTTTGTCTCGGCCTCCCAAAGTGCTGGGATTACAGGCTTGAGCCACTGTGCCCGACCTAATCTTTTGTACTTCTAATCCCCTCTTGAAGTCTGCCTCTTGGGGGGGACACAAACTACTACAGCTAGCGAATATGAGGACCAATATCGAACCATGGAATTATTTGAGGGGAAGAGAATGCCAGTAGAGAATTAACTACAGTGAGTCTAAGACACTGTATTTTACTAACAGTAAGGAAGTTCAATACAAAGAGCAAATTAAAAAGGCCCCACTGCAGAACTTTCTCTTTTTTGCACCTGGGATAACACACTGGGAATGAGGACCAAAGACGGAAGGTAATGCTGCTGGATGTGAGACTAATAAAAGCGTGTGTGCCAGCAGGTTTGCAAAATTGCCACTTCCTACTATTATCAACTACATATTACCAGTTCTGAAAAAGCAATAACAGCAAAAACCTCAAAACCCAAAGCAAAACAAAAGGGTACTACATTGTCATGGTGTTGCCATAGTCCCTGAACAGAGTTATTTATGGAATTCTCAAGTGATAATTTTAAGTCACATTAGCAACTTTGCCAAATGTCTCAAGAAGATGTGATGGAAGAAGGAATGAAGAGATATTAACGAAACAAGCTACTCTGGTTAAGGCAATGGGGTGGAGAAGTCATTGGAACAATTCAATTTTCTATACATGTGGACTATTTTTCATAGGAAGCAACTTCTTTTGTATCCCTCCACCACCACCACCCAGAGCCTAGTATAGTACATTCAATTAAGAATTTTTGGCTAGTATATCCAAAGGGTACACAAAACTCTGGATATATTGTGAGTTTCAGATTAAAATTAGAAAACCAAGATAACTTATAAAGATAAGCATGGGAAAACTAGGAAATACATTTTGCTTAGAAAAAATACATAAAAGCAAGATATTAATTGGCTTTTGAGTATATTTTAAGTATATTAAGTATATTTTAATGGCTATGCTTTAGGGAAGGAAAGAGAATAAAAATGACAACATAATAATAAACATCTTTGCTTTTTACATCTTCCATGTCTTACCAGAATAAAAGATCTTAGACCATTAATTAAAAACTGTGCATTCTCGTGGACTCTTAAATTCAGATATTAATACCACCTTTGTAGAAATAAATAAAAAAGCACTGATGGAAGACATAAAGTGCATTAGTGTTCACGTTATCTCTCCTGGTATGAATTTAATGGGTATCTTAATAAGCAGATATAAACTCATGTCACTGATTAGGAAATATATCCACTCACATCATTTAGTAGCCTCCAGTGGGGCTTGATGATGATGTCTGAGTGGAATTACTATAAAGCAAATGATGAATTAGCATCAGGGGCAAAGGGACACATAAATGTGCCTCACAGATGAAGCAATTACATTCTACATCGCAAGTTACAGGTCACCTTGGAAGACAGTGTCATCAGTCTTAAAGCAGCACGAACCAACCTGGCTAAGCCCACTGCTCAGAACTTGCTGAAGCTAAGCTATTTTTATAGCTGGGCCATAGGCTTCCTTGGTTATAATAACCTGAAAGTCACATTTATGTGTTTTAAGTCTCTTTTAATCTCCTAAATACCATGAAGTGATGTTTATCAGATTTTAAGACACAGGGCACATTCCGCTCAGATGATTTCATTCTCAGGGGACCTTGTCATTATGAAGGCTTATTAAAAGAAGGCGAAGGTTCACAGCCTTTAAGAAGAATCTTAAGTGACATTACAAACTGAATCTAAAAAAATTTTTTTTGGCTTGGTTATACAAAGTAATTTCCTTTTCGTGGTTAACTTAGTGGTCGTAGTTCAGCAAACTTTGGATAGAGTGACCACCACAATTAGTGTGTCAAAAATGTAGACACTGTTTCTCTCACTTTCTCTTCTAATTAGGTTTGATTTCAACACTCAGTGCAGGGGCTTGACCCACAAGTGGTAAAAGCCCAATATCCACAAATTCATTTACTATTAGGTATTTGGGAGACTTACATACTTTTAGATACATTTGAAAGAAAAGACAACCAAAACTCAGTCTATTCATTTGTTCAGAGTGTATTTTATGGTACATATTCTTAAAATGATCACAAATGTTTCCAATGTGTCTTTCCATGATTTTTTTGGTAATTTCTTTAAAATTCCTCTTCTATCAAAAATTACCGTAAGCCTATTTCCTCATCAGTAAAATGAGGATAATTAATAAAAACCTGAAAGGTTACTATGAAAATTAGGGATAAAAATAAAAAGTGCTTTGAATATAAGTGTCAATAAAAGTAGATATTCTTATGTGTGAAGCTAAGGCAATGAAGTGCTCCCGTTGAAAATTCTCTTTCTTCCAGTACATAATGGCAAAACATGAAGTCCTATGTAATGGTGATTATTTATCAAGAGGCTGTAAGAATTCAACGAAATAGTGTCACACATGCTTTTGAGGAAAATGTTGTTAGCCTATAATTGTTTAAATGGCAAGATATAATGTACATTTAGAAAAATGCAGCTATGCAGTGTTTAAAAACAGCTATGCATTGTTTAAAGGATCAGGATTAGAAGGCAACCCCTTGTGTAACCACCACTCAGTCAAGAAACAGAAGACCAGTGGTGCCCCAGAAGCTTCCCATGGGTCCCTTTTGCATGGCAACGCCTTCCGTCTTCCAGAGGAAATCACTACCCTTGTTTTTTGTATAGTTTTCACTCCTAAACAATCTAGTTTAGGAGTCGTGCTTGTTTGTGAACCATACATAAATAGAACAAGATTGTGGAGATTTGTGCTGCTGTTGTTGTTTCTGCTTTGCTTCTTATACTCAACATTGTGTTTGTGAAATCTGTCCCTATCATTGCTATGGTTTCATGGCTGCACAGTATCTCATTACATAAACATACCATGATTAATGATGAACATATTGCTGATGCATTTTAAGTTGTTTCTAGTCTTTGGCTATCATGAATAGTGCTGCTATAAACATTCTCATATGCATATATTCAATTTCACTGCACAATGCCAAATTGTTTTCTAAAATGATCAGTTTATATTCCTATCACCTCTTCTTTAACGTAACCAATTTATTGTGGCTTTTACCATGCATGTGCTCAAAACAAGACAGGGAGAAATTACACAACATTATTGCTAGAAGAAAATTGAGAGATTATTTACTTCAACTTCTTTGTTTTAGAAAAAAGAGGCAAGGCTCAGAAAGATTAAGAGACTAGCCCAATGTTACAATGAAAAGAGGCACATTGAGTTAGAGAACCACAGAGTCAGAGGGAACTCTGAAGCTAGAACACAATCTAGTGCTCTTTCCAAGTCACTAAGCTGCCTTGCAAGGCAGTCTAGAAACAGTGAGAAACAATTCTTATTTATAAATGTGAACACGATAGCGACAAACACAGAAATGCTTTCGAGTTGTTTAGAAAACGTCAAAACTATTTTGTACAAGATAATTTGTGAGTCTTTTTAAATAAACAGGAAAACTGAGGCATAGAGAGAAATTTCTTACACGATGCTATAGTCATCAAATGGCAACACTGACCAGAAACTGAACTCATATCCCACTGCACTCGTTCCTCTAACCACATATACTGCCCTAAAACCTGTGCAGTCAGAGGGAATACTGTTGTAGTTTTAGAAAATACTTTTAAAACAAGAATAAAAGAATTTTTTTAAAAAAAACATTAATTTTGATTTTACTAAAAACTATAAATCTTAACGAGGAGGTACACACTATTTTAAAAAAATACAGCTTGACAACCTCTTTAAAGCTGAAATCTCAACATCTGCTGTAACAGCCTATAATTTGATGCCAGAAGCCATGTACTAATGCACAGATTAAGAGAAGGAAACTGGGTTCTAGTCCTAGGTTCACCATTAAGCATTTGTGCCATTTTCAGAAGGCCAAAAAATTTCATTAGGCTTCAGTTTTTATCTGAAGTTTTTATACATACACATTCTATTATAAAATATGAGGCTCAACAACAAAAAAATCAGAAATAAAAAGATAAGTAGAAAGATTATCCAAAGCCCGATTCTGGCATACATCCGGGCAGTCTTTTCACCCCCTACATATAGGATTGTTTGTTTGGTACCTTTACAATGAAAAACAATAATAACTATAATCTTAGCATGCATTCAACCCCATATTCTCCTTTCTACACTAATAACAAAGACATTTCTGTACTACCTAATCTTTATAAAAATTTCAGTCATGGTGAATGACTGCTACAGCTTAAACGTCCAAAACTTATATTGAAATTGGCTGTCATTGTGACAGTACTAAAAGGCAGGACCTTTAAGAGGTGATTAGGTCCTAAAGGCTCTACCCTCACGAATGGATGAATGCCATTATTGAGGGAGTGGGTTCCTAATACAAGGATGAATTTGGTCCAATTTTCCTCTCTCTGTCTCACCTGCTCCCTTGCCCTTCTGCTTTCTGCAATGGGATGATGTCTGTCTCATGGCCATGCTCTTGGACTTCCCAGCTTTTAGAACCATAGGCCAAATAAATCTCTTTTCTTCATAAATTACTTTGTCTGTGGAACTCTGTTATAGCAGCAGAGAATGAACTAAGACAATGTTCCTCAGTTTATTTAATTTATCCCTAGAAAACTATTTTCAGCTATGATAAACATCTTTAACTGTTTTTAAGAAGTTAGAATTATTTTCTTATACCAGAGTTCCTAATAGGAACTACTAAATCAAAGGTGGAAATTCTCATTAATTCTATATCAGAAAAGAAATTGTGAGAATAAGACTATAAGCTTCTTCTAACTCTCAGAAATGTAAGATGGCATTATCATCATTTTTATGAGTCCATATTGTACTGACTGACTTATATTGACCTGTTATGCTCCTGGTATGGTATTCTATAAGTCTCTGAATATTTTTTATAAACAAAATCACCAATGTATAGCATATCATTTGTGCATTTTATCTTAGCAATTCTTAAAATTTTTTTATCATGGTATAGTGAGTCAAAAACTTGAATGTGATTTTTTAAAAAAAGCAATGAACAGACTGAAATATAAGAGTGGCAAAGTTAAAAAGCTGATTTAAAGAATACTGGGGCTGACATGGATCTCGGAATATATAATGCTCAACTCTTTTATTCTTTACATGAGAAGACTGAGACAATGGAAAGAAACCATCTCCTCAAGGTACCAGCAAGTTAAAAGACACGGGACAGAATCCCCAAATTTCTCATTGTTGGTATTATGTTCTTTTCGTTAAACTATTTCATCCAAAAAGAAGCCCAAGGATGACAAAATTTCATTCCTTTCATTCCATCTACCTAAGTTATTTAAATGCAAAGAGCTAGTCTGAATTTATGACATATGTATCTTTTATTTTTTAAATTTATTTAAAAAATTTTGACAGAATTTATTAGAGAGATAGAAGGAGACAGAAATAGAAAAATGTGCTTCTGCACAGGCGACTTGGAAAAATACATACACACATCTTTTACATAACTGAAAATTTACACAAGTATCTACAAAGCTATTATTTTAAATAAAGAATTATAATTTGGATTTATTCACAGATTACTGTGGGTATGACAGGAAAACAACAACTGTCTTTTCTCTTTCTTTTTAAAAG
Source organism: Carlito syrichta (assembly GCF_000164805.1). Taxonomy (NCBI): domain Eukaryota; kingdom Metazoa; phylum Chordata; class Mammalia; order Primates; family Tarsiidae; genus Carlito; species Carlito syrichta. Next base: position 454,551 of record NW_007247230.1, on the reverse strand, counting down.
ATAAATTAGCAAAATATAATGCCATTAAGAGTTCCAAAATCTAGAATTTCAAATCTACTGTGGTGCCTATTCCTAAAAGCTAAAGTCCTGGGGTTTTGAATGAGAAGATCTAGGTTCAAGTTTTGGCTCTACCTCATAACAGATCTGTGTGACCTTGGGCTAGTGCGCTTAACTTCTTTGAAGCTTAGTTTCTCTATTAAAAAAGAGAACTACTATAATATTTTATACCTTATAAGACTGTGAGAAATTTTAAGAAAAGTGCCCTGTAACCTGTACAACACTATGCTAGAAATATATTATTATTATTGTCTGTATAACTATTATACTAATCAGTACAGACGAGATAAAAGTTTAATACACAAAGCCTAATCTACCATGCTTCCTCAAGGTGATTTGATGCTTGCCTTAGTTTCTGCTTTCAAAGGGATAAAAAGAATTAAGAGGAGATTTAAACTTTTTGTTATAAGATTTGAACATAACATCAATTTTTAAATTCAGTTCTCACTTTATTCCATTATGATTCAGAAATATCTTGGTTTACTAATAGCAAGACAGAAAGAACACTGATCATTTTTTTTTTTTTTTTTTAGTTGGAGTGAATCCATCGCCCAGGCTGAAGTGCAATGGCACGCTCATGGCCAACCCAGCGTTGACCTGCTGAGCTCAGGTGATCCTTTCGCCTCAGCCTTCCAAGTAGCTGGAACTACAAGCACACGCTACCATGCCTGGCTAATGTTTTAATTTTATTGTAGAGACAACACCTTGCCAAGTTGCCCAGGCTGGTCTCAAACCTGTGGGCTCAGGTAATCCATTCGCCTCGGCCTCCCAAAGATTACAGGATGAGCCACCGAGCCTGGCCACTAATCATTTTTTTAGGGGAGCTAGAGGAGTGCAATATTCCACCTGATTGGAATGGAATGTCCCAGAAGAGGATCACATCTTCACCTATACATGCAGGTGAAGAGGCAGTAAGCAGTGGCTTGAGTGCCCAAGAACACAACGCAGTCCTATCATCAAGAGGTTTAAGGAGGACACTGACTGACCCCCGTGTGTGTGTCACCTCCAAGCCTACTCACGCTAGCACCCCTGCTGGGAGGTTTCACCTTCCCTCTCTACTCCCTCTTCTCTGCTTCTCTAGAACAAACCTGCACTCAGCCTTCAAGGCTCAGCTGGAGGTGTTCACATATCTCTATTATCAGTCCACACTATACCGTAATGTCACCCTGGCTAGAAGATAAGTACCACATCCAGGAGCCAAGTCCTATTCTCCCCAGTGCCAGCCCAGCACCTAACACAGAGTCAGTGAACAATCAGTTCTATTTGCAGCCACAGAAACACTAAAAGAATGAATAGATGGTCCCACCAGTCACAGGACTCAGAGACAACATGAAAGAAATATTCTACAACAGACAACAAGCACCAAGCAGAGGAAACAAATGAAGGCAAGAGCCAGGCAATGGGAAGAAGCCTCAGTGCTTCCAAAGCAGCTTCCAGCCAGCCTTCTTCCGACTGCCATAGACTGCTTTCATGTGGCAAAGGAACCAGGCTGGGTGAAAAATGAGGTAAAAGCAGAAAACTCCTTTATGGGATAAAAATAAATGATTTCTACTTTGAGTAAAAAAGAAAAAACACTATCCTACTTTGAAAATAAAGACTCTCTGATAACGAACAAGGTGTCTGAATACCCTTCTTTCTTAACACATAGCAAGCTGACCAATGCAGCTGAAAAGGTAGCTTTCCTCCCTTTACTTACTCTGAACTTGAGTTTGGCTTGTAATCTACCTCCACACATCTTCACCTCATTTCACATTTGTGGAATATGGGATCACTTAATCACAAAGAAAGCATTGCACTTTGCATTTTATTTGTTTAGCAAATACTTTGTTTAGCATTGACTCTGTTCCAGGTACCATTCTAAATGCTTTATAAGAGATATCTAATCTTTATAACCATGCTAAGAGACAGGTACTACTATCATTCCCATTTTACAGATGAGGATAACAGGCACAAAAAGGTTAAGTAATTTTACTTAAAACCAAAGGGCTAAAGTGACAGAACTGAGATGTGAACGCAGGCAGTGTACCTCTAGAATACTTACTCTTAGACACTCAGCTATGCTGCATTTACTTTGGTTTATTTTATTCTAGGTTTTCATCCTTTCACTTGATACATTGATATTAATTAGGATACTAATTTTATCCTCACTGGAAATCCAGGTCTGCCAATTTTTAAAGTGTTCTTCTCTAATAAGTACCAGAATTTACATATAACAATTTTTTTGGAGTTCATTTCTTCAAATAGCTTATACCTAAGCTATGCTGGTTACTTTGATGCCAACTAAAATCAGACTAAATTCATTTTCCATATAACTCATAATTCATTTCATGAGGCTTAATCATAAAAAATAGAGTCAGAATTTATATCCTACCCTCTCTGAACTAAGCACTGCATATTTCATTTCAATTGAGGTACATTCTTTAAATATTTTCCTCCCAGCAAAAGATGTCACTCATGATAGTGCTCTGGAAAAGGTTAATCTCATTACTGAACAAGTAAAAAGGCTAAAGTGAATCTTTTAAAACAACTAGGATATAGGAAGAGACAGATATTATCAAAGATGCCACCCCAAGCAAGGTGTAAAATTTATACTGAGCCCTAAGATGGCCACAGATAAAAAGGGAAGCCTGTTATGTAACAGGTTTCTTTCTCCCTGGTGCTCTGAATTTCTTTGGTTATCTAATAGCCGAGTGACTACAAGTAAAGAACTTCCCATTCAGAGGTTCAGTTTATCTAAATGTAAAATGCAAATAATAATACGAACACTTTTAGTGATTTTGCAAAAGATACATAATATATGTGAGAGAGCTCTGCACCCTAAATAAGGGCAATGTAAGTTACAAGAGTTTTATTTTTCATTTGGAAAGATATTTTTGGCATTAGATTTGTAGTTTCAACTTATGGGGGAAAAATGGAGGTAAAATAAATTCTGGGAGATAAAAATAAATTGTTTTATCTTGTCAATGTATTACTTCCAACATTTGAGGAGTACAGGGATCACAGCCAATATAATATTTAAAATGTCTAATAAATTGGTTATTAGTGGATGATAGTTCTTAAAGAATTAATACAGGAACATATATATTTTTATGTGTGTATATATATATATATATATATATACACATACAATTTTCTACCTCAATTAAAGCCTTCATTTAAACAGACATAAGTCAAGATATACCTATGTATTAAATATATTAAATATAAATAGGTTAATTATCAACCTTATGGAGGAAAGAACAATCTTCTGATGAACTAATTCACCATTCATTCTTTTGATAAACATGTGAAATGTGCCTAGGGAGCTCACACTGAACCCATTTAGGTCCAGGCATAACAAGTGGCAAGTGTACGGTTCTGAGTCAATACTGGTTAGCCAAAAACACCTTTACTATCCCCACCACTAAGACAACTTTCTGCTCCAGCCAGGTCTGTCTACAAATGCCTTATGCAGTTCTTCCTCTGCACCCTGGCTCCCCTCTTCCCACACTAGCCAGACACTTACCTTCCTGAATTGCAGTTCAGGTGGCATATCTTCTATCCTTCTATGGAAGCATTCCCTCTCCACATCAGCCTAACAGGAATGACGACACCAAGAACATCAACCACAAAAAATGGCAGCTGCCATTTACTGAGTACACTTTCTGTGGACAAATCCTGTGCTACAATATTATCTCTACTATGTAAGAAAAAGAAAAAAGTTTTGGAAGATCCAGAAGATGCCTATGAGTGCTAAGATTGTGAATAATTTTTAAAAATCTATTCATCTTCTTTTGTACTGTTCAAATTTTCTACAATGGCCATATAAAGATAGACACATAGAGAAATAGAAATCAGAGTCCAGAAATAGATCTTCAAATTAATAGTTAATTATTTTCAACAAGAATGCCACAAATTCAATAGGTAGTCTTCTAGACAATTGTTTCTGGGACAAATGGATAGCCACATGCAAAATATTCAACTTGGGGCCCCCCCTTACACCATACACAAACTTTAATTCAAATGGATTGGTGACCTAAACATAAGAGCTAAACTTATATAGAAGAAACCTAAAAGTAAATCTTCATGATCTTGGCTAAGCCTTCTTAGATATAACACCAAAAGCACAAGCAAGAAAAGAAAAAAAAAAATAGATAAAAACAACTGAACTTCACCAAAACTAAAAACCTCTGTGTTTCAATGAACTCAATCAAGAAAGTCAAAAGACGACCTGCAGAATGGGAGAAAATATGTGCAAATCATTTATCTGAGAAAAGACTTGTATCCAGAATATATAAAGATCTCTTACAATTCAATAATAAAGACAAATAATCCAATTTTAAAATGACCAAGCTGGGCTGAGTGGCTCAGCCTGTAATCCCGCGCCTTTGGGAGGCTAAGGTGAGTGGATTGCCTGAGACCACGGGTTTGAGACCCGCCTGGGCAGCGAGACCTCATCTCTACAATAAATCAAAGTCAGCCGGGCATGGTAGCACATGCCTGTAATTCCGGCTACTCGGAAGGCTGAGGCGGAAGGATCGCTGGAGCCCAGCAGTTCAAGGCTGCGGTGGCCGGGAGCGGCCACTGCATTCCAGTCTGGGCGACAGAGTGAGACTCCAACTCAAAAAATAAAATAAAATAAAATAAAATGACCAAAGGATCTAAATAGATATTCCTCCAAAGAAGATATACACACAGTCAATAAGTACATGAAAAGATGCTCAACATCATTAACCATTAGAAAAAATTCAAATCAAAACCACTTTACAACCAGTAGGATGGCTATAATCCAAAGACAGAAAATAACAAGTGTTGGCAAGGATACAGAGAAATTGGAACCCTTATTCTTTGTGGCAGGAATGCAAAATGGTATAGTCGCTTTAGCAAATAGTCTGGCAATTCCTCAAATGTTACACATAGTTGTACTACTCAGTCATTCTGCTCCTAGGTATATACTCAAGAGTAATGAAAACATGTCTCTACAAAAACTTGAATACAAATTTCATAACAGTATTATTATAATAGCCAAAACATGGAAACAACCCAAATGTCTATCAACTCATAAATGAATAAATAAAACATGGTATATATCTATATATCTTTTTTTTTCTTTTTTAAAAGATGTGGGGTATAATTCAGGATTAGCTATATAAGTGAACATCATACAGGTAAAGTTTGGGCCTCCCTTTGGACCCCACTTTGCCTGGCTTGAGATGAGGTACTTTTATTGATGTTGTGTCCCGCCCCTCCCCCCAGCAGTATCCCGCTACTGCCAATCCCTTTCTTACAGTATTATGGTAAATGTACAGGGTCTGCTTATAAGTGAGAACATGTGGTACTCTGATCTTTGTTTCTGTGATAGATCACTGAGTATGACAGACTCTAAATCCATCCAAGTTGCTGCAGAGTCCATGTTTGTCCTCCTTTATGGCTGTGCAATATTCCATTGTGTATATGTACCACATTTTTTAATCCAATCGTTTTGATGAGCAGCACGGTTGGTTCCATGATTTTGCTATTGTGAATAGTGCTGTAAGAAACATGCGTGTGCAGGTATCTTTTTTGTAGAATGATATGAGTTCCTCCAGGTACATTCCCAGTAAGGGAATTGCTGGATCATATGGAAGATCAATTGCTAGTTCTTTTAGAAATGGCTACACTGTTTCTATATATCTTCTAATTACCAAAATGACTGGCAAAAAAAAAAAGAGAGAATGATACACACTACAACATAGATAAACCTTGAAGCTATGCTAAGCAAAAGAAGTCAGACACAAAGACCACAAGTTTCATGATTCCATTTATATGAAATGTCCAGCATGAGCAAATCTATAGAAGCAGAAAGCAGACTGGTAGCTGCCTAGGGATGGGGAACTTGAGGGGCTAGGGAGTGACTTCTAAGTACAGGGCTTCTTTTGAGGGGCAATGAAAATGTTCTAAAATAGACTGTAGTGAGAGTTGCACAATTTGGTGAATACATTAAATGCCATTGAATTATATACTTTCAAAGGATGAATCATATGGTATGTGAATGAGATCTCAGTAAAGTTTTGTTTTCTTTAAATATAGGACTTCTAATAAAGAACTTCTATATTACCGGTAAGTTTTGTATGCAGTGGGCGGAAGCATTCTGACTATTAAAACATCCTTGGAATTTATATTTTTGCTTCCAAGAATTATGAAAATAAAAATGTATTTTCTCCCCATATGTCATATACATTAGGCTGCATGTTAAAGAAATATACATGAATTTAAGCTGCTGGGTGTAAGCTGGCATTGATCCCTTCTAAACAGCTGTGCGCTGTGGGCCCCAGGAGTAGACAAGTTTTAGAGAAAGACCATGTCCTTGGCAGAGCAAAGGTTCCTGACTGTTTTAGAAGGAGAAGCTACTTTTCCTTTCTAAAACATCTTAACTTGGGGAGAGAGAAAGGTAACAGAGTCAAAAAAAAGGAAGGTGATGAAGTCCCCAAGTTCTAACCTTGGTTCTTCTACTTAGCTCAGTCTCAGGGGCTCATCTATAAAATGCAGAAATTTGTTTATGCCCTATCTAACACAGAGAACTGTAAGAAGGTCCATATTAGCCGGGCTCGGTGGTTCAGCCTGTAATCCCGCACCTTTGGGAGGCTGAGGTGAGTGGATTGCCTGAGCCCGTGGGTTCGAGACCCGCCCGCCTGGGCAACTTGGCGAGACCTCATCTTTACAATAAATCAAAAATTAGCCGGGCGTGGTAGCGTGCGCCTGTAGTTCCAGCTACTTGGAAGGCTGAGACGGAAGGACTGCCAGAGCCCAGCAGGTCGAGGCTGCGGTGGCCGGGAGCAGTCACTGCACTCTAGTCTGGGTGACAGAGTGAGACCCCAACTCAAAAAAAAAAAAAAAAAAAAAGGTCCAAATTAACAATGTTAGTGGGATGTAACTGGATTTGATTCTGTTTGCCATTTAATAGCTTTGTCACCCCCAGAATGTTAGCGCAGCAGCATCGCAATTTCTTATCTCTAAAGATAGACGTGGTCAACATACTTCAGAGTACAGAATGAACTACAGAAACAGATGTATACATACCAAAGCCATTACACTCAATACAAATGTAAACCACCATCCTTATTTGTAAAATATACCCTCAAAATATTACTCTTAACCTCTGAGCTTTCAAGGAGTGAAGAGGCCTGACTTAAGGAAAGCCAAAGCAACAGGGAAGAATCCACTGATAGCTGCTAGTTTTCTGGCAAGTGCTGCACAGCGTTACCAGAATTCAAATGTATAGGTCCCTTAGATGATGCTTCTATGCTTGGGGAACTGACTCAGGTGTCTTAGCTTATCAGACTATGAGCAACTGAAGCAGAAAATCTGGGATGACCACATTCTCTAGGACACCGGTTCTCAAATGATTTAATCTGAAGATCCCTTTACACTCTTAAAATTATTGAGTACTCCAAAGAGCTTTTGTTTATGTGGGTGATATATATTCAACATCTGTCATATTAAAAGTTAAAATTAAAAAAATTTTTGATTTATCGATTCATTTTAAATCAGCAACAGATATCTGTTACTTGCTAATATAAACAATATTTTTTATGAAAAGCAAGCACATTTTCCAAAGAAGAAATTTGGTGAGATGAGTGACATTGTTTCACATTTTTGCAAGTCTCTTTTGTAATGTCTAGCTTAATAAAAGCCAGCTGGAGTCTCCTATTTTCTTCTGCACTCATTCTGTTACCATATATTGTTTTGGAAGAAAATCTAGCCTTATGTAGATATGTAGCTGGAAAAAAAGGAAATATTTTAATAGCTTTTTCAGATAAATGTGCTTCTTTGATACTAATCCCAAACTCATCAAGTAATAGTTCTTTAAAGGTTAGTTGCAATGTATAAGCTGAAAACCTAACAGTATACTTTTCACACTCTATTACATTAAAATTCATTGGTCTATTGTGTACTTTGAAGGGATCTTCACCCATGCCTGGTTTCAAAGCATCATACATTGGTCATTTGGAAAATATTGGTCTACTGTGTTACATATACATTCCATTATAAAGTATTTAAAAATCATATGTGTTAATATCCCCACCAACCTTATCAAAAATATCATTAAGGACTGGGAAGCTGCCAATTTCACGGTGGCAAATGTGACTGCTCTGAAATTCTAATTTTCACTCAAAATCCCAAATTTTATCATCAGTTGATTTCCTTTAAATGACAGGCTCACTTCATTCATTTTTGAGAAAATGTCTGCCAAATACCTAAGTATCTGAATAACCTAAGTCTGATAGCCACAGTTTGTCAGTCATTAAAAAAGTAGTTGGTCAGTTAGCAACTCAACTGCATGAATGCTTTTCCTTGCAACATCCACTGTACTCCGGTGTGCAGCAGAAGTGCTTTGGGCATCTCTTTCCATCACACAGAACATTAAAATGATACATACTAAGGGTCAAGATTTAATACAATTAGTATTTTTTTTTTTTGAGTTGGAGTCTCACTCTGTCGCCCAGAATGGAGTGCAGTGGCTGCTCCCGGCCACCGCAGCCTCGACCTGCTGGGCTCCGGCGATCCTTCTGCCTCAGCCTTCCAAGTAGCCGGAATTACAGGCATGCGCTACCATGCCCAGCTGATTTTTTGATTTATTGTAGAGATGAGGTCTCGCTGCCCAGGCGGGTCTCAAACCCGCGGGCTCAGGCAATACACTCACCTCAGCCTCCCAAAGGTGCGGGATTACAGGTTGAGCCACCGAACCCGGCTTACAATTAGTATTTTAACTGCTTCATCAAGGGCATTCTTAAGTGAAACCGACTGTCTTTAAAAACATCAACTGTGAGTGTGTGGTGTTGCAGAAGACAAGCCAAGTTTAGTGCCTATGCCTTGATTTGTTGTAAGTGGTCAGCCATGTTGTCTACTGTTATTTTTGTGCAATCATGCAAGTATCAAAACAGTGAAAAATGTCTTAGTGTTATGATAATACGTCTGTCTTCCTAGATCTATTGATGGTCTCAGGGATCCCCCAGGAACCAGTGGCTGATTACACTACTGTTCTAGGATAAAAAGCAATCTGTCACTCAGATTCTGTGCAGTTGACATGCTTATGTGAAGTTATTCAGAAAATATACTAAAGGCTTAGTACTAACAGCCTGCAAGAAACTTAAGTTTTACTATACAAGGGGGGACCCAAAACAACATGGAATTTATTTATAAAAAACTGTGCGTTTATTCTTACATGTTTAAACTTCAGTTACCTTCAAAGTGCTCTCCATTTGATGTAATGTATCTATCGAAATGTTTTTTCAACTGCTCAAAACAGTTTTTGAACTCGTTAATTTTTTATGCCTTTTAGTGCTTCTGCTGTTTTTATTTCACCTCTTCCACATCAGCAAAATGTTTCCCTTTGAGGACTTTCTTCATCCAGAGAAACACAAAAAGTCGCTTGGGGTGAGATCAGATGACTAAGGAGGGTAGGGCACGGGGGCATGCCATTTTTGGTCAGAAACTGCTGAACACTCAGTGCAGTGTGGACAAGTGTGCTTGTAAATCATCTATCATGAAAAGGGCAGATGCGTTGAAAGAAGCTCCAAAAAAAATTCAACTGAAGCCAAATGCAGCCTCTCAAAACAATGCTAGCTGGTACACTGATGCTGAGGGTTCCTAGAATACTCAGTGGGGGAAGCTTGTACTACTAGGGGCCTGTCCTCCAAAGGAAAATTTCAGTTTTTTTAAATCTCCCTATACTTGCTTGCTTTGCTTTATTCAAAAGTTAAACTAAATTAATGTCTGTACAAATGGCCAATTCATCCTCACATTAAAAATGTATTCACAATATGGTAAAAGTTGTGGTAAGAACCACACATGAAAGTCACACCTGTCAGAAGGCTTTCTTTTATAAGATAAATAATGAGCTGAATTTTGTCCCTGCTCTCTTCCTTGACCAGAACCCACCATCCTTAATGCACCTGAAAAAGGTAGTTTGGAAGCTGGGCTCGGTGGCTCAGCCTGTAATCCCACGCTTTGGGAGGCCGAGGTGAGTGAATTGCCTGAGCCCACATGTTCGAGACCCGCCTGGGCAACCTGGTGAGACCTCATCTCTACAATAAATCAAAAATTAGCCAGGCATGGTAGCGCGCGCCTGTAGTTCCAGCTACTTGGAAGGCTGAGGCGGAAGGATCGCTGGAGCCCAGCAGGTAGAGGCTGTGGTGGCTGGGAGTGTGCCACTGCACTCCTGTCTGGGCGACAGAGTGAGACTCCAACTCAAAAAAAAAAAAAAAAGGTAGTTTGGAATAAGTGACAAGAGCAAAGGTTCACTCTCAGCACAAGTATGCCCTGATATTTTCCATCTTAAAAAACAAAACAAACAAACCATTCCACATCTCCACAAAACAAACAGACTGAAAAGCAAAACAAGCCTCCCTTAATCCCACAGCCATCAGTTATAAAGCCCTAAGTGGACATATCAATTTCTTCTTCCATCCAGAAATTTACTTCTTAGTTTCCAAATTATTACTCTCTCTTCGTATCCTCCCTACCCGACTGGCCATTTGTCTATCTTTGTTGGTTCTTCCTCCTCCTGTGCTAACTCTCATTGTACGTATGTATCTGTTTCTGTCTCTTTTCAGCTCTACTTATCTCTGTGGTTAATCTCATCTGGTTCCATGGATTTAAATATCATCTTTAAGTCCTGATTCTCAGATTTCTACCTTCTAAACTGACCTCCAGCCCTGAGCTCCAGACCTTTATAGCTAGCTGTCTACTTCACGACTCTGCTTGGATTTCTAAAAGACAACTCCAACTTAACATTTCCAAGGCAGAGTCTTAGTCCCCCCACTCCAATCTGCCGGATCTTTTGAAGAGCATCTAAGCGAATGGCATTACCATCCAAGCAGCTGCTCATATACAAAACCTAGGAGGCATTCTTTTTTTTTTTTTGAGTTGGAGTCTCACTCTGTCGCCCAGACTGGAGTGCAGTGGATGCTCCCGGCCACCGCAGCCTCGACCTGCTGGGCTCCGGCGATCCTTCCACCTCAGCCTTCCAAGTAGCTGGAACTACAGGTGCGTGCTGCCACGCCCGGCTAATTGTTTTGAATTATTGTAGAGATGAGGTCTCACCGAGTTGCCCAGGCGGGTCTCGAACCCGAGGGCTCAGGCAATCCACTCACCTCAGCCTCCCAAAGCATGGGATTACAGGCTGAGCCACCGAGCCCGGCTAGGAGTCATTCTTGACACTCCTTTTTTTTCCCTCATCACCCACATTCACTCCATAAATTCATGTCCTCTAAATATTTCAAATCTGTTCACTTCTCTCCATCCCTATCACAACCATCCTGGTTCAAGTCACCACCCACCTTCATCTGATCTTCTGTAATAGTCTTCTAATTGGTAACACTGTCTCAATTCTAATTCCCTGCAATCCTTTAAAGTAGCTAGAGTGGGCCAGTGGCTGCAGTGGCTGGGAGTGTGCCACTGCACTCCAGTCTGGGTGACAGAGTGAGACTCCAACTCAAAAAATAAATAAAATAAAGTAGCTAGAGTGATCTTTGGAGGGGGGGAGAAAATCAAATCATGCCGCTTTGCTGCTTAAATCAGTCAGTCAATGGCATCCCTTTGTATTTAGAATAAAATTAAAACTCTTTACCATAATCTCTAAGACTTTCTGTTATATGCTCCCAGGCTACCTATGCCCCTCAGTTACTATGCTCCTGCCACATTAGCCTACTACCTGTTACTAGAACACAACAAGCTCTTTCCTATCTCAGCTCTTTCCTATCTGTGCCCTTGCTCTTCCTGTGGTCTTGGAAAACTTTCTGTCCCCTTGTTCTTTGCAAGGCTGCTTTCTTGTCATCATTCATGTCTTAGCTCAACATCACTTTCTCAATAAGGCTTATTTGACAATTTTATCTAAACTAAGTTCCTTTCCAGTTATTTTCTATTATATCACCCAATTAATTTCTATTACAGCACCTATCACAATCCAAAATTATTTTCTTTGTTTATTGCATGTCTCTTCTCATTAGGTTATAAGCTTAATAAGGCAGAGATCTTTCTCTTCTTTTTTTTTTTAAACAACTTTATAGAGATATACAATTCATATACTATACAATTTATTCACTTATACTGTACAGGTCAAATTTGCCACTTTAATCATTTTAAGTGTACAATTCGGTGGCATTAATTATGTATACTATGTTACACAACCATCACCACCCTCCATTTCTAAAACTTTTTCGTTACCCCAACCAGAAACTCTGTAATTATTAAGCAATAGTGCCCCCATGCCCTCAACCCTAGTTACCTCTAATCTTCTTTCTGTCTCTACGAATACTCTAGAGATTTCATATAAGTGAAATCATACAATATTTGTCCTTTTCTGTCTAGCTTATTAATGAGGCAAGGATTGGGGTCATGTACGTCCTATTCACTGCTCTCCTCAGTGCAACCTAACTCAGCATATACAGCAAAAGTATACGCTCAACTGTTGAATAAACTAGTTAATACATTTTAAGCAAGTCATTTAACTTTTCTAAAAAATTATTTCATATTGTATATAGTTAAGGTGCACCACATGTTTTGAAAGTATACACGAGATTTTGATATACATAGAGAAATGATTACAACAAACTAATTAATATTCATTTTTGTGTGATAAAAATACATAAAATCTACCTAAAATTTTCTGTGAACAATATAATATTACTAACTGTCATCCTCATTCTGTATATTATATCTCCAGATTTATTCATTCAATCTATCTGAAAACGTGTACCCTCTGACCTACTTCTCCTTATTTCCTCCCCTTCACCCCACTGGTAACCACTGTCCTACTCTCTGTTCCTCTGACTTTTTAAGAAGAGATTCTGCATCTAAGTGACATCACACAGTGACACTATGGCTATTTCACTTAGCATAATTTCCTCCTGGTTCATCCATGTTGTTGCAAATGGCCGTATAACCTCCTTTTTATAGACTGAATAGTATTCCAGTGTGTGTATCACAATTTTTTTTTTTTATCCATCCAAGACACTTCGTTTTCTAGATCTCAGTTTTTTAACTTGTGTGATGGTGCTATGTCACCAATCATTCATTATTAATGCCTTTATAACTTAGTGCTTCTGGCAGTGTGTTTGCTAGTGGAAATACCATGATGCACCAAATAGTCACTGTACACACTCTCAAGGAACTTTTAGCTCCTTTTCTATCTGGGAGTGTCATCTTTGATTTGGTGCCCTTTTAGGATGGAAATATATAGAACAATGATGTCCATGAAAGTAAGGGGCTCTCTGCGAAGCCTACCAAATTATGTGAGAACACACTGGAGTGACACATTGTCAAAACCCAAAATGTCTTAAATCCATTTAACATTATCCACCTTTTTTATTTTGCAGGGAAGTGATGAGAAGTATATCAATATATAGCCTGAACTTTGCAAACCGTAAGGCTCTTCACAGATGTAAGGTCAAAGTACTGTAATTTCTGTTTCACTACTTTTTATGTTCTGGGAATTAAGGGCTAACTACTATTCTCTACACCAATTCTAACATAATGTACTTACAAAGTGACAATGATGGCAGGATGTGGTTTTAAAAATCAGTTTCAACTATACTGCACCTGATTTTGGACAGGCCCATTCCTATAGCATTACAGGCTCACCAACAAGGAAGGCCATTTCTAACCAAAGGGGCTGGTGCTTGACGAATGTTAGCAAATGGCACTGAAAACAAGGCGTTTGGCTTTACTGTACTCACTTTCATTGCTTAATCCAGCACATGCACACACACCTTGAGACAGGAGTGACAGAAAGAGGGCAGGCAGGCCTCACCTATGCACTTGGCCCTTCAAACATCACTTGAGGATTTCTACTTGAAGGCCTGTCTTTCTAAGCCTGTGCTTTCAAAACTTGGGCTGGACGGATCCCAAATACTGAAGTAACAAATATTACTAAGTTCTGTCATTTCCTCTTCTAAAAAAGTGATTTTACTACTACTTCTGGTTGTGATGAAAGGTCCTATTGACTATTCAAATCCTTAGCCACGTTATGGATGCAGTATTAAATGACTTCACTCCTTTTCTCTGGCACCTCAACACATGCCAGTGCTTTCATCCACCTCCACTAACGTAGCTTATAAATTACCGAGGTGAGGCCATTTTAATAGTAGAATTCGTTCACATCTCCAGAGATGGCAGACATATGAGACTGACTGAGAAGACAAACTCCTCTTTGACAACATGTATTAGTATCTATGTATATAAAAAGAAACCTTCAGAAGCTAAAAATGTCTTATTGCTATAATACTTGGTTAAGAGCCATAATAATTAATGTTCTTTGATTTGTTACAAATCAAAATGTGAAAAAGTGATGGCAGTAAGGGCAAAGTCAGAATGAAGACTTCCTTAAGAAATACCAAGAGATAGAACAGACAGAACCAAAGCAACAAAAAGTTAAAGGTCACAGATTTGCTAAAAGTTTCTTTCTAAATGCTCAAAAGGAGTTTCCTGAATAAATTTTGAAATAGAAGAAAATCTGTTTTTAATAAGTTTATTGTCCTCTCCTTTTATTATTATTTTTTGTTTATTATTATTATTTTTTTTTGAGTTGGAGTCTCCCTCTGTTGCCCAGACTGGAGTGCAGTGGTCGCTCCCGGCCACCGCAGCCTCGACCTGCTGGGCTCCAGCGATCCTTCCGCCTCAGCCTTCCAAGTAGCTGGAACTACAGGCATGCGTTACCACACCCGGCTAATTTTTTTGATTTATTGTAGAGATGAGGTCTCGCCAAGTTGCCCAGGTGGGTCTCGAATCCGCGGGCTCAGGCGATCCACTTACCTCAGCCTCCCAAAGCGCGGGATTACAGGCTGAGCCACCGAGCCCGGCTGTCCCTTCCTTTTAAAACTGCCACAACGGTGACTAAAAACAAACAAGAAATAACGCTAGAGAGCAGGATACTTGCTCCCTATGGATTTTGAGTGGTTAACCTATTGATTTTTATACACACTCATACACACAAAAACATGTAATTTCTCAATTTTCAAAAAGAGTATAAAGTTGGAGATAACACAAAACTACTAAAAGCAATCCATGTTTTAAACAGAGAAATAAAACTAGTTAAGCATACTTGCAGCCATGGTTCAGTTAAGCATAAAGTCAGAGGTCACTTGGGAAGTGATTTCAAGTGGGGACCAGACAGGTGCCAGAGTAAGAGTCTGACGTGAAAGGTTGACTTTAGTATGTTTCTACTGTAAACAGTCAGCTACCATCTTGGTCTTGCTTTTAAAGCAACTGGGATATTCTTAGCAATTGTTTTTTTTTTTTTTTTTTTGAGTTGGAGTCTCGCTCCTTTCCCAGGCCAGAGTGCAATGGCATGCACGCTCACGGCTACCCCAGTGTCAACCCTGTGGGCTCCAGTGATCCTTCCGCCTCAGCCTTCTGAGTAGCCTGGAATTACAGATGTGCGCTACCACACCCAGCTATTTTTTATTTTATTGTAGAGATGAGGTCTCACCAAGTTGCCTGGGCTGGTCTCGAACCAGCGGGTTCAGGCAATCCACTCGCCTCAGCCTCCCAAAGTGCTGGGATTACAGGCTGAGCCACCGAGCCGGCCTCTCAACAATTCTTTATACCATGCTTTGATATTTGTACTGGGCCTTTGAGAAGAAAGAAGTGGTTATGTGCATGCATGTATACATCTGTGTACATGTGTGTATGTGTTTCAAGTTGGGATTTATGAGGAAATCCAGGCACTGACAGGAGCGGGTTTCACCTGGAAGCTTCCAACCTTAGGGCCTACATGTGTAGCTCAAAAAATAGAAAACAGGACATGAGAGAAGTTCTGAACTTGGATCAGAACTGAGTTCTACTAAATGATGCCAAGTTTGCTCTCAGACTGTGGATCGTGTGGTATTCATGTGTTCTTTCCACCAAGGCCAACTTCCTGGGGGTGCTCTCTAAGTTGCTAATTGACTTCTCTTTCCATGCAGTCCTAGTCTGGGTACCAGTTTTGTCTAAGCAATGCCCTTTCTGTGGTAAGACATAACTGTGATCAGCTAGGCAGCCTTGGAATTAATGTCCTGTTTCTTTGACTGAAATACTTATCTGCCAAAAATGGAGCATGAGAAAGCCTCAGTTGTGGGAAGAACAGCCCATGGAAGGGTGAATCATGGGCCAGAGACTGTGAGCGAGGCTGCTTGCCTGGAGTTGGAATGGAAGTAACAGTGGAAGCAATATAATCAAGAGGGTGCTGAGTGTGAGGGTCTAAGGCAAATGGTAAGTTGAAGACTGCAAACTTGACATCTGGCTGAGTTTGGAAAAGGAAAATAATAATAAAAATAAAGAAAAAACCCACCACTAAACTGAGGTTGGTTGAGAGAAAGAAAGGCAAAGAAAATACTATACAGAGGAATACTTCTGGACTGATCAGACATGCATAAGGGAATTGTCCAGCAAAGTCTTCAGATTCATATAGATAATAGGAAACTCAGGCTCATAAAAAAAAAAAAAAAAATCACAAATCTTTTTACTTCTGTAAAACGGAAAGGTCTGAGGATACAGCTGATAATGTCTTTAAATAATAGCCAAGTTGTGAATACTCATCCCTGTGATATTGTAATTGGAAGGATGTCCAAAACAAAGCATTTGTTATTTATAAAAATAGACGGAGGAAGCTAGTCGTCCTTTACAGTCAGAAAATTTATGGAATGTCTACCTCTTGAAGCACAGCCAAAAGTGCTAAAGAAATATTGCACATTTCTTTCAGGAAAATACACACCCAGGCATCTGATGGTCTTACTGAGGCATGTGGAAAGACATTACTCAATGGGATACTAAGTGAAATGCTGAGAATGCCACAAAAATCCAAGATGGATTGGAAGGACCATGTGATTGGTCTTTTCCTTTGGGCCCTGAATAATACAATGAGGAGACCATGAAGGACTTGCAAAGGTGCTCATCTTTGACTCCATGCACAACGATGCAAAATGAGTCCCTAGGAGTCGGCTAAGAAAAGAAAGTTATTGCCCGTCAAGCTGCAGAGGCGAAACAGTATAAAACCCACACTTTCAAGGAGAGTCTCCCAGCAAGTAAAAACACAGAAAAGAGATTCTGAGTTTAGAAGGAATCATCCAATGTGTTCCCACTGCTTCTCTGCAGTCATTATAATGGCACAGAAAAAGACTGTGGTCAAAAAAAGACTGTGCATTACAGTACTCATGCAGCTGGTAAAACAGCAGGCACAGCTGCAGTCTATGTATCAAGAAAGAAAGAAAGCAGACTGTGCGTGGAAAAGAAGAGGGGGTGCAGCAGAGTTACTTACCTGTGCTATATTTTTGTTCAGAAGATAGACACCATAATCAAATTGCAACTTCTCCCCTCCTTTTGGATACAGTGGAAACCTAGAGAGGTAAAGAAGGATCAGAAGTTTTCCAAAGCAGAATAAATACAACCTTCAAATTGTTGGCAGAGACTGAAGTTTCTTAGATACAGCATAAACATCTAAGAACCGGACTAAATCATTTAGTTATAGTCACTGCAATCAACGGACATCTTCATAACATTCATCAAGTCAGAACAATGGCTGCCTTCTTTCAAAGGAAAAAGCTAATAGGTCACAGAACAAGGAACTAATGTGTAAGAAAGTGACCCACCAGCCCCAAGGAGTTTGAGGCCACTGCTTCCTATTTACATATCATAAACTTGCCACCTTAGCCAAGATGAAAATCCCAGAATATTTTCCCTCTAATATCTTGGGTCTGACATCTCAACTTCCACTAAATGAGAGAGAAAGATTAAGAAGAAGAAGAAAAAACCAGACTTATATAAGATTTTTATTTCTTCTAAGGTGACCAGTCAAGTCAACAGAACCAATATGAGTCAAAATTCAGTCAAAAATTCACTCCAATTTACAACACTGGCTATTACTTCTCTAAGGCAATATGGTCCTGCCACAGCTTTCAGAAACGCCTTTCCATTTTAACCTGTCTCATAGAGGCAACAAAGGCATGAGACCTGGGTCTTTACAAAGATGAAGAGTTATTTTAGGGAATCAGCTGCCCTCACAGTTCCCCTTTCCTTACTCTCGTAAATGAAGAAGGAAAGGTTAGAGTACACCTATAGTTCAGTCATTTTCTTCTGATTCTCAAGATCAAGCATACATTTTATCATCTGAAACAGATTTCTCTACAAACTGATCAATCACTACTGAGATAGGGTCAAGAAGAAAACGTTTTTCTTAGTTTTGCAATGTACTATTACTCTCAAGAATAAAACAATCTTATTGACATGAACGGTAGGTGACTGGTTACTGTATATTTTAATTTCAATCATCTTTCGATTGTCTGAAGAAAAGATACATTCTATAAAGCCTGGGGATTGTTTTCTAGAAAAAATAGAAGAAAATACAATTTAAAAGCTTTCTATGAAATTCTCAAGATTTGCTGGTTACATAGGATCCAAAAGGCAATTTTTTTGCATTGTAAAATGATAGGCAATGGGGAGTGAGTAAGGTCACGGACTGTATTTATTCTTTACTAGAGGAACACCAAAAGTTTCACACACCCAACAAGAAGATACAGCTTTGCATTTCATAGAAACAGTAAAAAATAAACTAGGACATGTGGTTTGGACCCAAATTGAGATGCATAAAAATGACAGCATAACTAGCTCAGGATAAACAAAAGTGCAAAACCAGGCTTTCACAAGGTATTCTGGGAAGCATTCAGATTCATATGGAGTAGCCAGCAAAGAAACGACATGTTTGTAAAGACACAATGGAGCACTTTAGAGGAATCTGCCACTGTCCTTAAGCTGTGTCCTGTGCTGTTGTTACTCTATAAGCCATCACTTCCGGACTATCTAAATAGCTCTCCAAATCCACAGCTATGACCATTTTCAAGTTGTAAATTCAGAAACTGTTCCATATATTGGAAGGGCAAACTGAGATCAGTGCACCTTGACAAACAAGCCTCTACATTCCTAGAAAATTGATCTTACAACACTTGACTTTGTTATGACTTCACTGAGATTTGTTTACAGGAAGAGCCACAAGGTGTTTTTTGTAACATGAAAACAAATCTAAAGAGTGATTAGAGCCAGAGGTTCAAACTTCAAATTAGGCAATGCTAAGACACATCAAATATTAGGACAGAATTTACATTTCACAGAGCTTTCAAATTCTTAATGGGTCACTTTAAGTTGAATAATATAATAACTTATAACGATCATGCATTTATCTTAATTTGCAAAAGCACATGGATTTATAGTTTTATCAAGTGATCTTGAAAAACAGAATCCATTTTAAAGGGTAAAACCTATTACCATCAGGATGTAAGACTGAAATCAAAGGCATTTTATTTCAATATAGTTGGAGAGTCACATTAGCAAACTGTAGAAGGTTTAGATAAGAATGTGGTCATTCGAGTACAAACAGGAAAATGTCCATAACAGCACAAAGAGGACTCATTAAAGAAGTATTACATTAAACAACTGGAGGATGAACTATACACTTCCTATGGATATTCAATATAATTTATTATTACATCCAACAAATATGGCCAAGATTAACTTATTTTCAAATTAAATTAAAGTATATTTCCCAATTGTTTGAAAATTAAGTGACTGACTCTACCTGGTGATAATCAATGAATTAGAAAGCAATAAAAAGATTATATGTGTGACAGAGTTCCATCTGAGGCTACTGTTACTATATCTGACCCCTGGTGGTGAGGCGGTGGGTAGGGAGACCCAGAAACCCCCAACTTTCATCAGTGGAGCCCACTTTGATCTACTGTAAAGAAAACTCATTACTGTGAGCCATCAAATTGGCATAGGTCAGTGTGCAACCCTTTCTTCTTCCGGTTTGTCTCAGACTGCAAATTTATATTGATGGTGTGATTATCTGGTTCATGTGTGTCCCTTAGTACACTGTAAGCTCCAGGAGGCAGAAACAGGTTTTATTTTATCCTCCTGTTGCCTCTCTGGTCAAGTGTCTAGCACCGTTACTAGTAGATACTCAATGAATATTTGTTCAATAAAAAAGATTATATATTTTAAAAATTGGAGTGCTTTAGTAGTATACAGACATTTCAGTACGAGTTAAGAGTTGTGACATGACTACCAAAAAGAGAATGTGGCCCAGGCTGGAAGCACAGGAGCGGAGCAGCTAAACTAGGCACATGCTAGTGACAACTGCTTTGTACTAGATTAGACTATACAGCGAGACCTCTGTTTAATTCTGAGGGTTAAAGTATTTTACAAGTTTACAGATAAACGCTTGTAACTTTACTTATAGGTTATGTTTACAAAGAACTCATAAAAACATGCAGTGAAGTAGAACAGTTCAGTGCTGATATTTAAAAGACATTACTTTGCTTTGTTCATCTACTTGAAAGTGAAGAAACACGACATCAGCATTAGGTCTTCAATGATAAACTCAGTATTCTTTCTATTGATTCTGAATCCTTTAGAGAGGCACTCCCAGGAGATGAGGGGAATGGGAGTTACAGTACTGAGAAAAATGGCTGAAGAAACTAGAGATGTTTGGCCTGCAGGACTGAAGTCTCAAGAACACAAAAGAAGGACTTTCAGAGAGCAAAAGAGTTGGGTTTGTTCAGCATGGCTTCAAGCAGGGAGAACAAAAGTGAACCATATATGTTATAGGAAGATTGATTTCACCATGTTATTCAAAATACAGAAGATCCTGGGTAGAGGCAGCCAATCTGGGACGGCAATAAACACAGACATGTATCCAGGGGGTGTGGTGGGTTGAATGGTGGCCTCCAAGACAGTTTTTCCATATCCTAATCCTTGGAGCCTGTGAATGTGACTTTATTTGCAGAAAGGATCTAAAATAATAATTAAGGATCTTGGGCTGAGATCATTCTTGATTAGCGAGAAGAGAGGTCATATGGAGATGAAGGCAGAGATGAGAGTTATGCAGCCACAAGCCAGGCAGTGTCTGGAGACTCCAGAAGCTGAAAAGGGTCAGGAAATTAAGTGTGGCCCTGCTGATACCTTGATTTTGGGCTTCTGGCCTGCAGAACTGTGAGAGAATACATTTCTGCTGTTTGAAGCCATCATGTTTGGGGTAACTAAGTGTAGCCCTAGAGATAACATGGGAGGAATCAAGTACTGGACAGAGCACTGGACTCGATGAGGTATAACTTGTAAAGCTAAACTAATGAATAGAATTTCACATTCCTTCAGGAACCAAGAAAACACTTCAAGACTGCAATGTCAAAGGGTCTTCGTGATGTGATCAGCCAAGGCTGCAAAGTAGACTACTGACATGCTGGTGAATGAGATGCCAGAAAAAGAAATTCATAGGTAGAGTCTGAGTAGGACTTTGTTCCTTGTTTTATTGTTTTTACTAATTAGTATAAATAAATGTGCCCACAGAGATGTAATACATAAAGAATATGCCACACTCAACTTGGAAAAAAAAAATTGTGGGGAAAAACTGCTTCTGAATTTTTAAATATATTTTAAAAATACAATCACTATAAGCATGACCCTCTCCCTACCACCCCAGACATTTATACAAAGGCCTCCCAGCTGGTGACAGTTTCTTGCCTTCGCCTTTAGAACCTCACACTTGAATCTGGTTTTCCAATGGCAAATGTGACAAGGATATGGCTGTAGTTAATTCAAAACTTGTATCGTCCATCTTAAGATCACTTCTGCCCACTGTATTTGTAGAAAATGTAACAACACATACTCAACATGTCTGAGGCCAAGGGTCACCTCAAAATCAAAAGACATTCTCCTACCCATATTAGTTTTCTATCATGACTTTTCTCTTTCAGTTACTTGGACTTCAGGTGGCATTTCATTTTTACCCATCTCATTTGCTTTTTACATATTCAGTAACTCACCAACCTGACAAGTCATTTTTCCTCTGTAAGATTCTTATCTCTCCATTCCCTCTGACACTCTGAATAATTCTTTGCTGAGAGGCGGGGGAGAGGCTGTCCTGTACACTATAGGATGTTTTGCACATCCATGTATTCTACCCACTAAAAGCCAACAGCCCCCCACCCCAAATGTGTTTTCCAAAAATGTCTCCAGACATTGCCAAATGTTGCCTGGGTGAAAGCAGAGGGAAATCAAGTTGCCTCCAGCTGAGAACCACTATCTACACTCTTATCACCTGGATTACTACCTAGCCTGAGTCCTTCATGGCAGTTCATTCTCCATATCCCTGCCAGATTGATTTGAGGCAGCCTGGTACGTTTTTACAAATTGAATTACAACAGAAAAGACAACATTTTTCTAGTCTCAGATCCATTACGTAGTTGTTATATAAACTTGGGTGAATCATAACTGATCTAACACTCAGTTTTTAAGCTGTAAAGTGGAGAAACGATCATCTTCCCTGCCTCCTCACAAGTATCTTGTGAGGATAAAATAACACAAGATTTAGAAAGCACATTGAAACTGCAAAGCATGAGATAAATATAAGTTATTATTTTATCCTAAGTAAGACTTCTTATCATGTCAGTTCTCAGCCCTGCTACCTAATTAGTTATTGCTTTAAATTTCAGCTCCTCTGCCTACCTTTCAAGGCCTAAGTGATCTGATCTGCCTGCCTGATTTATCTGCCACCTTTTGTTCAAGAGGTTTCCTCACAGTGTCACAAACACGCCAAGCTCATTTCTCTTTCTCTGTCTTTGCTCATTTCTTAGAAATGCCCATCTTTCTTTCCTTCCTACATAAATACAATCCCATCCTTAATAAGACAGCATTCAAGTTGCCACATTCCTTTCAAAATCTTCTTTGACCACTTCAGGCCTCATGGATTCTCCCTTAACCTTCCTGTTCTCTATTTAAGGCCTAGAGATTGGCTGTTAGTTGTTTCCATATCTGTTCATTTTATACGCTACTGGCTGTATATTAATTCTCCTACACTTCAAGACTCAAGTGCACAATTCTTGTTCTTGCTGCCTCATGCTCTATTTGAGGGCTATGGCACATTTAAAGAAGGAACAAAAATAAAGTTGGAGTATCTGCCAAAGAATATAAAACTCACTTTTAAAAGACATTTTCCAAAAAATTCCCCCTAAAACAACTACAGTACAACTCTGGTACACCTGGTGGTTCATAAAATAGGCTAGATTATTATATTAATAGCTACTGGCCTCCTCCAATGAGGAAGTTTAGTATCTTTATAACTGCTAGGATGACCTACTATCAGGAGCAACCATTTCTTGGTTGGCTTTGATAAATCTTAAAGCTACATCAACTCTAAAGAAGCAGATTATTTTAATTTAAAAAAATTTTTAATTTTAGAGACAGGGTCATGCTCTGTTGCCTAGGCTACTGGTCAATTTTAACATCACACAAAAGAAATAACTAGATGTGATGTGCATTCAGGAAGCATCAGTACTGTCTATGAAGGATTCTTGCCAAAACCATTGAACCTGAATACGGATCATCTAAATTTTTATCTCACATTTCCAGGAAACACACAGGAAAGAGAAACATGTTACATTATAGCACAGGAATGCAATCAGTAAATTTAGAAAAGGGAACTGTAAACTTAATTTACTCCACAAGGAAAAAATGCAAAGAAAAATAAAGAGGTAGAGAATCTTCAGATTAAAAGAGACATAAGATGTGGAACACCCAGAACTCTCACACATTGCTGGTGGGAGTGTGAAGTGTACATTACACACTACAGAAAAGGGCTGGCAGTAACATTAAAACTAAACATACATCTATCCTATGTTGTGGCAATTCTATTTATTTATTGATTTATTTTTTATTTTTCTTGTTTTTACCCAAGAAAACTAAAAACATCTGCCTACAGAAATATTGTGTACAAAAATATACATAGCAGCTTTATTCATAATAGTTGAAACCTGAAAACAACCACAGTGTTCATCATCAGAAGAATGGATAAGCAAACTTAAACTGTGGCATATTCATACAATGTAAACTACTCAATACAAGACAATTAACTACTAATACGCATAATAATATGGACAAACCTATAAACATGCCAAGTGAAAGAAGCCTTATGTTAAAAAGTTCATATTGCATGCTTCAACTTGGGTCAAGCTCTAGAACTAATCTATGGTTAAACAGTGACTGTACGGAGGACTGAGGTAGAAAGAGACTTACCAGAAAGGAAAGAGAGAAAAGTTTCAGAGGAGATTCAATAATCTGTATTTTGACAGGGGTTGGATTGCACAAATATACGCATTTAATAGAATTCACAGAGCCGGGCTTGGTGGCTCAGCCTGTAATCCCACGCCTTTGGGAGGCTGAGGTGAGTGGACTGCCTGAGCCTGCGGGTTCGAGACCCGCCTGGGTAGCGAGACCTCATCTCTACAATAAAATCAAAAAATCAGCCGGGTGTGGTAGCACATGCCTGTAATTCCAGCTCTTGGAAGGCTGAGGCAGAAGGATCGCTGGAGCCCAGCAGGTCGAGGCTGCGGTGGCCGGGAGTGGCCACTGGACTCCAGTCTGGGTGACAGAGTGAGACTCCAACTCAAAAAAAAATAGAACTCACAGGATAGTTCATTTAAGATCTGTGCATTTCATTATATGTAAATTTTACCTAAAAATAAGCATAGCCAAATACTGAGCTCTAGTTAGTCATATGCACGATGAACTATTAGGGGGAAGTATACTAATAACTGCAACTTACTTTAAGGTTCATCAAGATAAGTACATTGATAAACAGAAATGGATATTGGAAAGATATATAATAAAGTACAGTGAAAGGTTAGTGTAGAACCTAGGTGGTAAGTAAAATTCTTTCCACTTTTCTATATGCTTGAAAATTTTCATAATAAAATCTTAGGACAAAATATAAACAAAGGGTTTAGCAGTAAATAATAAAACTAAAACACGGCCAGGTTCAGTGACTCAGTCTGTAATCCCAGCACTTTGGGAGGCTGAGGTGAGTGGATTGCCTGAGCTCGCGGGTTTGAGACTAGCCTGGGCAACTTGGCGAGACTTCGTCTTTACAATAAGTAAAAAATTAGCCGGGTGTGGTAGCACGTGCCTGTAGTTCCGGCTACTTGGAAGGCTGAGGTGGAAGGATTGCCTGAGACCAGCTGGTAGACGTTGGGGTGACTGTGAGTGTATCACTGCATTCCAGCCTGGGCAACAGAGTGAGACTACAACTCAGAAAAAAAAAAGAAAACTAAAACAGAGTATGATACAGAACGGCATTTTCCAAACTTTTTTATTCCTTGCCTTGGTCAGTAAGTAGTAGTGAACACATGCTCTACTATATGTGTAAATAATAAATGTTGTATTTTATTACATGACATACAGGTATTACTATACAAATCTACTGTGAAATACACATAAAAGTAGAACATTAAGATGCTGACATAATAAATAGAAATGGAAATGCTTAAAAGAGACACAGCAACTAAAGGAAATGTGAAAACTGTCTGAATTCTGACAAAGAAATCAATTGTAAAAAAAGGTTGTGAAACAATTAGAGAAATTTAAACATTAATTATTTGATGGCATTAAGGAATTGTTATTTTATTTTAGGTGTTATAATGGTATAGCTATTATGTTAAAAAACTTAACTTTTAGAGATACATACTGAAGTATCTATGAACAAAATGCTATGATATCCAGAATTTGCTTAAAAATAATCCACTGGGATGAGGAGAGTGGAGGGATACAGATAATATAAAATTAACGATTGTTCCTAATTATTAAAGCTGGGTATACAGGGCTTATTAAACGATTTTCTCCAAAGAACAGAGTACCTTATGTTCTCACTTATAAGCGAATCTTGAACAATTATAAAACCATAAGAAAGCGGTTGGCAGTAGTGGGAAACTGTCAGGGGATGGGGGGTGGAATTGGCAGTTGAGGGAAACTGCTAGGGGAGGGAGGGTCATACCTCAACAACAAGGGTACCTGCATAATCAACGTTTGTATACCTAACTCTGAACTGTACCACACATCTTTATAATAGAAAATAAAATAAAACAAACTATTCTGTCTACTTCTGCATATGCTTAACATTTTCCATAGTAAACATAGAGCCTCTTAGTCTCTATCACATATCTGCTTCTCACTTGTTTTGGGTCTGTTTCATACAACTAGAATGTTAACTCCAAGAGGGCAAAGATTTTTATCTGTGTTGTTTACCACTGTATCCCCAGTACTTAGAACATTATCTACTATAGCACAGAAATTCAATAAATGTTGTTGAATAAATGAAAGCACCCAAAGTCATTTATACCATGATGAACTCCTATATTACATCACAGTTTTTTCCTAAGCTTCATAATTATATTTCTTTTTTTTTTTTTGAGTTGGAGGAGTCTCACTCGGTCGCCCAGACTGGAGTGCAGGG
>NW_007247230.1:338371-428128 GCF_000164805.1 Carlito syrichta | reverse complement strand
TCCAAATAGCCGGAATTACAGGCATACGCTACCATGCCCAGCTGATTTTTGGTTTATTGTAGAGATGAGGTCTCGCTGCCCAGGCGGGTCTCGAACCCGCGGGCTCAGGCAATCCACTCACCTCAGCCTCCCAAAGGCGCGGGATTACAGGCTGAGCCACCGAGCCCGGCTCATAATTATATTTCTAATCACATGCTGGTTATCTTCTCCTAGTTGATCAATAGACATTTAAAATTCTATATGTTCAAAATTAAAAGTATTATCTTATCCTTCAAATCCACTTTTCCAATATGCCAAGCAAACTCTAATCAGAGGGAGCTGGAGTGACTATGCTTATATGAAATGTACTTTGTGTAATCCATCCACCTCTCAAGAGAGAGATCTATGGTTCCCCTGTCAAGAATGTCCTTTTCTTTATTCTTACTTGACTAATTCTGGTTCATCTGTAAAGAATCAGTCCAAGTAACACCTGCTCCAGGAAGCCTTCTCTGATGTCCCTAAGCTGAGAGCTTTTCTTTTCCTGTAGCATCCTGTGAATACTCTGTTATTCACATACCTTAAAATGAACTAATAGCCTGTTAGTACATCTTAAATCTTAAACATTTTCATATGAGAAACAATACTCTTACCGGCCCTAGCATATACAATTCTTACCCTAATTTTTGCTAACCTGAATACATTCATCTTTGATGATTCTTTCTCCCCCACATCTAATTGGTCAGCAAGTTCTATTTGCAAATTAACAAGTTAAAAGCAACTGCCAGGAACTGCTAAGTAGAGAGATGGGTGGGAGGAACCAGATGGAGATAAGATTATTCACAGGCAATTTCCTAGAAAGGTAGAAAATCAAAATCCAGTTCTGAAGAAAGTAGAGGGCAGAAATTTGTAAGAGAGAAGATGAAAGAGCACTTGAAGTTACAGTAAAATAATAATTGATACAATCAACAAATAATTGACCCAATTTATACAAGAAACTCTAACAAGCACAGGATAAATAAGGTAGGTATCATTTCTCCCCATTCATGTACCCACCAAATAGTTGTGGTATCTCCACCTTGTGCTAGGCACTGTTCTAGGCGCTAACACAGTAAACAAAACAGACAAAAAATTCCTGCCCTCATAAAGCATATATTTCAGTGACAGAGACATGACAAACAAGAGAAGGTTCACTGAGAAGGTGACATCTAAATAAGAACCTGAAGGAAGTGAAAGAGAAAGTTTTGACGCTATCTGGGGAGAGTGCCCAGGTAGGGGAAGCAGGAAGTGCAAAGGCCCTAAGACAGGGATACCTTTTATGCTCAAGTGTGAAGATCTGAGAGTCAGAGTGGCTGCAGCAGAGTGAGGAGTCAAGGAACAGTAGCTGAGGTCAGCAAGGTAGCAATTCAGACTGTGCAGGGCCTAGCAGGTAACAGAAGGAACTTTGGTTCTTCCTCTGCATGACAGAGGAAGCTCTGGAGGGCTTAACAGCTGCTCTGTGAGAATAAACCACAGGGGCCAAGAAGGGAAACACAGAGAGGCTACTGCAGCAATTCAGGCATGAAAAGACAGTGGTCTGAGCCAGGATGGTGGCTGTGGAGGGGGTGAGAAGTGGCTGAAGTTTCATGTTTTGAAGACAGAATCAATATGACTTGCTGATAAATTTTATATGAGGTGTGAGAGGAAGAGGAGTCAAGATGACTTCAAAGTTTGGGGCTTAAATAAATGACAGGATGGAGACTGTCTTGTGATAAAAGTAAAGGTGACAGTAAAATAAACAGCTAGGAACAAGGGTAAGAAACAGTGGGAGGGGCTCAGTGCTACAAGATGTCACTGGAAGGGTCAACAGGCACCAGATCATGCAGGGTTTTATAGCCATGAGAAATCTAGACTATATCCTTCAGGATAATGGGAGGATAAGAAACATCTTTTCAGCACTGGCTACTGTGTGGTAAATAAAGGTGGACAAGACCTGGTCGGGAGGCTGCTCTAATGTTTCAGGCCAGAAATGGCGACAGTTTTAAGGTTTCAGCAGTGGAGAGGAAGGTACATGAACAGATTCAAGCTCTAGTTTGTAAACGGAAAGGATTTTGTGATAGATCTGTTGTTATAATGGTGAAGAGGGAGGAATCAAAGATTCCTCAATTGAGGAAATGGGCAAACAATGATATCTGTGAATTTGATAGGAAACCCTGGAGGAGGAACAGGGCATATGTTAAACATGTATATTACTTATGCCAAGTATGCTAATTATAAATACAGTGAGAAGAGCAATTTGGGGTTGAAAATATCAACTAAGGAATTATCAACATTTAGATGGAAATTGAAGCCATAGTATGAACGAGATGGCCTAAAGAAACTTCAGAGCCTTGAGAACATCAACAAAGGATGGGGAAAAGCAGCCAGAAAAGGCCTGGTTTAAAATCAAGAAGCGTCCTGCTCTTAAAAAAAAATCAAGAAGTGTCTCATCAGAGAAGTGTTAATTTAAGAAGGAAACTGGGCATGGTGGTTCATGACTGTAATCCCAGCACTTTGGGAGGCCAAGGCAGACAGGATTGTTTGAATCCTGGAGTTAGAGACTAGCCTGAGCCTAGGAGGCCGAGGTTGCCACTAGGAGGTTGTGATCCTGCCACTGCATTCTAGTCTGGGCAACAAAGTGAGACCCTGATTCTCACACACACACACACACACACACACACACACACACACACGGTATCAGTAGTTAAATGCTGCTAACACACCAAACAAATAAGATTAAAACCCACCTATTAGATTTATTTTGCAAGTTTATTGGTAGGTAGCTCTGATAGGAAACTGAAGTAGCAGGGTGAAGGCAGACTGGTGCGAGTTCAGAAGTGATTAACTAGAGGTGAGGAGTGAAGATGATGTGAAGTTTGGCATGGAGAAAGTTCAGCCCCTGGAGGGACACGGGGAAGCACCCAGGAAAAACACGCTAGAGGCGAGAGTAGAGTAGTCTGCCTTAGACAGCAGGTGGAATGTGTCTTTCATCATAACAGAAGGGATGAGAGAAAATGACCACTGTGGATGCAGTTTATTCATTCAACAAACTTTCCAAGGTACTCCACTATGTGCCAGGTATAGTGCAGTATAGTGCTAGTTGGTAGAGATACCAGCGTGAGCAAACACAAACACGAAGTTTCAAGTCCAGTGGAGTTGATAGATTTTGCTCATCTAATCACACTAATAAATGTGTAACTTAAAAATGAAGTATTCTAGGCCAGGCACAGTGGTTTACACCTGTAATCCCAGCACTTTGGGAGGCCGAGGTGGGAGGATTGCTTGAGCCCAGGAGTTCAAGACAAGCCTGGGCAATATTGTGAGACCCTGTTTCTACAAAAAAATAAAATAATAAAAATCAGCTGAACGTGGTGGCACACACCTGTAGTCTCAGCTACTTGGGAGATTAAGGCAGAAGGAATGGCTGAGCCCAGGAGATCCAGGCTGCGGTGAGACAGAGTGAGATCTTGACTCAAACAAAAAAAATCCCCAAACAAATAATAAATTAAATATCACAAAGGAAAGGAACATCATTCCAGGAAAGAGGTACACAAACGACTGAAGGAGTCAGGCAAGACTTTTAAAAGTGACTATTTAGCTGAGATCTCAAAGACGGGCAGGCGCTAGGAAAGTTCCAGTCAGAGGGAGCTGCATACGTAAAGGCCCTGTGGTGGGAGGAAGCATGCTGTTTCAGGGCATGGAAAGAAGGTCCATCAAGCTGGACTGAGGGCGGAGTAGCAAGTGATGAAGCTGAAGCTGCATAGGAAGGCGAGTGGCAGATTGGGGGGCCCTAGACAGTGTTAGGCTGAGGGCTGATCTCCATCCTAAGAGAAACCTCAATGGGTACAGAAGTCCCCATGGAAAAATAAAAAGAGAAGTCACTGTTTTTTTCTTCTTCTTTGGGGGAAGAAGAGAAAAAGAAAATATATCATAGGACATCCTATGTGCCAACCAAAAGAGATCAAGTTTAATATGACAGGTAATAAGATGCCACCCCAAAGTTTTTAAGGAGAAACCATGTAATGAGATTATTTACATCAAAATATTCTCTTTGCCAATATCAAATACATTTCTTAGACAGAGCTGTACTAAAAAGAGAATGGAATTTCAGGAGAAAAGAACTCCAGATAATTTCCATAGAAAGGTTAAAATACCGCCCCCCTTTTTTACTTGGTAAGTTGTAGAGTTGTGGAAATTGTTAAAGAACTCAATATCAATTTCCTTACAGAAACCTTCCAGTTTTTCCACACCCTTTTTGTAGCTGTTAAAAAATTGTCCACAGGCAAATTTTAGTGAACAGAGCAAAATTGTAAGGATGGAAACCATGTCTTTTTTAATAGTCAATTTTGTGAAATAAAAATTCTGCCAAGTAAATCAAAATCACATTCCACAACATTAACAGCCATCCTGTATTTGCCTGGGTTTAACAGCACCTGTTTCTCACAAAAGCTATAAATGTAAAAACACACACACACACACACACACACACAATCCACAATTAAGCATGCAAGGTGGATAAATACTCGGTAATGCCAGAAGATATTTCCATCTGGAACATAAATTTAGAAGAAAAACTGTTCACCATTTTCAATTTCTAAAGGCAATCCTTTACAATGTGTGCACATAATGTGGATTTGCTTAAGTATATGAGGACACCTGATGATAAATTCTCTAGAAACCACTTCCTTATACGGGCTGGGACCATAATAGGCATCCAGTCTTTAAATCAAAATTATTTATTTAATTATTATCCTTATTTTAGGGTGAGAGGAAGAGAAAAGCAAAAGGCAATTTTGGTGGGATAAGCGAAGGTTTTGAGTCAGAGAGGCAAAGGCTCCGATCCCAGCTTTGCTATTTACTTGTGGTGCGAGCTAGAGCTTACTTAACTTCTCAACTTCTGTTCCACAACTCTAAAATGGGTTTAGTAATACCAATCTTTCAGAAATGCTGTGAAAATTAAATTAAACAGGACAATCTGTGACCCAACCTCAAATATACACATTAAAATTTAATTTTAAAAAACTATGACCCAGCACAGTCACTAAGACATAAGAGGCATTTAGTTGTGATTATTACCATTCATGAGGGTATGCCTTCTCTCTCCTCTTTCCCCACTCCTATCCATAAGCACCTCCAGGAAAGATACCATATTTTGTTCTCTTTGTAGCTTCCTGACACCACACAGCATTCTTATGCACCTGGCACTTTTGACCCTCTATTTTTGTTGTTTACACAAATGTCTTATTTCCTCTATTAGAATGCAATTTCCTTGAGAACATGAGTGTTAAGCTCAGATTCTTATTCACAGTGGGTATTCAACAAATATCTGCAAACGAACGATTAAACAAATGAATAAATTAAGTGATTAAATATCCACTGAGAAATGTCAAAGAGACATACAGCTCAGTGAACTTAAAAAACAACAACAAAACAGGAATCAATTAAAAAGATTTCAAGGTTCAGAAAAATTCACATCATTCTTTCTGTCTTAGTTTTAATACACATAGACAACCAACTCTTATTTTTAGAAAGTGCTTTGAAGTTCTGCTCAAAAGAAAAACTCTTTGGCAAGGAGAAAGTCTCAAGTTCCAGAATGGTGTTTGCTGTGGATGAACAGTGGGTGGAGTCTCCCCCACTGAGTAAAGGCCAGTGACCACCGCCAAACAGCAGCAATAACAATCACACTGATGCTGGGGTGCATTTATGGAGTATCTGTTACACATCAGGTGCCGCACTTAGCCCACATTAGCTACAGAATCCTAGTAACTCTCCTGCTGGCTCTGAAGTGCCACCGTAACACAGTGTTTCCTGACACTCCACTCCAACTCACCGAAGTTTAGATCATTTATTCCCTCCCAGGTGTCCTTATAGAACCCTGTCTAACACACTGCACTGTCTAACACACCCTTCACACTGCACTGTAGTTGCTGGTTTATTCCTGAGAATCTTCCAAAGGAAGGTAAACTAGGAGCCTCAGTCCTACAGACAAGGAATCCAAGTTCCTAGAGCACCCTCTGGAACATAGAAGGAGGAGGGAATGTGTGGATCAGGAGCTGGAGCTAGAATCCCACCCCATGTTGCCTGACTCCTACGCCTCTGCTTTTTACTCTGTCATGCTCCCCCTCAACTAATAACCCCATTCACTCAATAATTCTATTAAAAATAATTGGATTTCTTCTCCTCACAAATCAGATGTTCATATACAGAATCATTACCAAATTTATCAACTGACAGGATAAGCTGGCACTCTGAAAACCACCAAATCTAGCTTTTATGGCAATATTTTGGGTATAAATCTAAGTTAAAAAGGTAGAGACTGTCAAGACCAATAACTGTAGACTACACTAAAGTCCAAAATGCAACTTTAATGTCTTAGTAACAATATTACATACATTATTACTTTTCAGACTTACATAAATAAAAGTGGACAAAACATTTGAAAATAAATCTATACGTTTTTGAAAAATCCTCTTAATTCCACCAAGTCAATTTTTCAATAACTGTGTGCATAAATCTGAAACTACCTAAATTCTAAAGGCTAATTTCAGATCATCTATCATAAAATCTAAAAATTTTTATCTGCTTTCTGATGTCAAAGCTCAAAATTACATACGTAAGTTTTCTAAAGTGAATATGCTATCTAGGAATTCCACATATTCAGAATGTATTTGAGAAAGACATATTTCAATTATAAAACTGCAAAAGGGATCACCTCAATTCATCATCGTGCCCAAATTCAGAGAACAAAAAGATAATTTAGAAGCTCCTAAGTCATTGCGTGGACTATGGACTTCAAAGGAGGAGGAAACTCCAAGGATCACTGATCTGAAAGCAACTAATGTAAACATCTCGGCTGTCATAATCAATCTGCTTTAATTATCAACACGTTTTTACCATTTCTGACCAGTCATTTGGAGCTGACCTCTGACAAGTACTTACAAGTCATCGAAATCTCATTTTATTTTATAGCCTCATATTTGTTATTGGGCTAATCTTTACCTGTTCTACATCACACAACAGCTTAAATATTTGAATGGTCCAGCAATAAATTTCCACGGTCCCCCTGGGTCAGTCAGATGTTAGCTGTTAAGTAAAGCTAAAAGGATCGAGGCTTCATAAATTTCCTTCGGGGTCCACATTTGCTCTTACAGGCTGGGCTTTCAAGCCCAAACATCTTTATAGCTATGTGCAGTGATTTATTAACTCCTCCTTGTTTTTATCCAAAAAGATCAATCACATATGTATCAATAAGTCAGTGTGCTGGTGACTGCTTTTATTGTACATATAACCACCTGCCTTTAATACAAACTTGAGTCTAAAGCTTTTGTAAGTGCTTGCTGGATTTTAACAACCTTCACCTGTTTCTAATTTGGTATAAAACATATGGTTTAGCTCTGCTATTTAGTTCTAAGCCAGTCTTTCCTCTTTTGGACCCAACAATATAAAAGAAAACAAATCCAGGGCACAAACCCCTGAATTTGAAGGATGTTCCACATGTAGACACACCACACTTACTTGCCCAATTACTTCTGAGAAGCATTTCACAATCAGGAATAAATATTTCATAGCTATGAAATTATTACATTTCTTTAAAAAAATTAGGTGCATCCTATATTACTCTTGAGGATTCTAAAAAATATGCTCAAACTGTGAAAATGATGTTTAATCTTAGTGCCTCAACAAAGATAACAAGTTATATCTAGCTGCCTATGGGGCCAGGGCAGAGAGTTCCCATTTTAATGTTCAGGAATCTGCATCTGGCCCTTCCCTTAGGCTTCTCTAAATCAGACCCAAAGTTGAAGAGGCAGGGTGCCAGCAGAGAGAGAACCACAATCTAACTCAGCATGGTAAAGTCAATACTAAAATTAAGAGTGTCTGGGTGATAGGGCAGGGAGGAGAAAATCCTCAGGAAGAAATGACTAATAGAAATGTCTAGGAGAGGCAGAGAAGTCAACACAGCCTCCCACAGCTCCACCAGGCTTCTTTCCTATACACAGCTCCTTTCCAGTCCTGGTGGGACCTGGCAGTACTGGCCACAGCTGGCACTGAAACTCCTCTCAAATTCCTCTCATCCTCGGAGGCCCTGGGTACGTCCTCTATCCTCTCTGAAGCCGTTCCTTAGTCCCCAAACAAAACCGAGGTGCTTCCATAAGATTTGTCATTTTTGTTCATCATTGGGGAGCATGAAATCACATTAGGCTTTATTCTGCAATCATATATTGATGTGTCTGTCTCTAGTACAATGAGCTAACATAGTGGGTACTGAAGAAATGTTCACCGAATTGTATTAAGTTGATTTACAAACAAAGACTGCATAAATGAAGCTACAAAAAGACACTTAAAAATTAATGTTCACTTCTTTGAAATAATACATGTACATGGTTTAAAAAGTCCAATTGACCTACAAGCCTGATAGAGCCAATTATTTTCAACGCTTTAAGCTGCTTTTTTCCCTGGTATTTACCCTGCGTGTTTTTAATTAGTGTCCTTACATTTCTGTTTCTTGATGCTATGTTTTAAAAAATGATCCATTGACAACTAACTGGGGAAGTTGAGGTTATAGCTCCTTTGCACACTGCTTCCCCATCTCCCAGAAGACCCATACTTTCCTTCCTCCAGTCCTCTCAGTAGGGTCAACACTATAATTTTTGGTAAAATCAATATGCAACATTACAGTATTGTAACCAAGTAATTATTATTTTGAACTGAGCCATATTATGTATCATATTTATAGTTCTTTTAAGCTTTGTTTTCCCCGGAGTTAATAGCCACCTAGCCTTTTCATTTGCTAAATTTATGTACCTTGCACTAATTGATTCCCAGACTCCCTAAAAGCAATGAGAACTCCCTCTGACTACAGTTAACCCTTCCTGTTTCACTCCTGAGCCTTGATCCCCAGCTGTGTGCCGGCTGTGGCGCTGGCCTCCAAATTCCGTCGTCCTGAGATCTCGGCTGCTCTGCTGTGTTGGATCCCTTCTTTTCCTTGAAAAAAGTTTTCCTCTTACTTGGTTTATTCCCTGTGTTAATAGAGCATATCTTCCAGAAGCTTCCAAAGAAAGGTGCATAGGTAGAGTATTTTTAGGACTTTCGTGTCTGAAGTCTTTTCTCCATCCTATTTGACGGATAGTTTGAAGATTATAAATATGTGCTAGAAATAATTTTCCCTTGGTACTTTGAAGGGATTGTTCACTGCTTTCCGTCTTTCAGTGTTACCTCTGAGTGGTCAGATATAATGATTCCTGTTTCTTTTTATGCTCTTTCTCCTCTGCAAGCTCTGAGAATCTTCACTTTACTTCCAGAATTCCAAAATTTCACAGTGATGTGCTTTAGTGTGGCCCTTTAATATTCATTGTGCTAGGCACTTCCTGGGCTCTTCTCACTTGAAATCAAGTCGTTCAATTATCAGAATTTTTCTTACATTATTTCTTGGATAGTTTCCTGCCTTCCCTTTTCTCTGTTTATTTTTTCACTCACGGCTATCTGGAGGATGGAGCATCAGACATTTGAGGGATGCCTCTAATTTCTTATCTTTTTTTTTCTTCCTATTTTTGATCTCTGCTTTTGGCTCCCTCCCTTACCCAATCTCCTCCAGGAGATTTCCTCAACTTTTCCTTCCAATCTTCTGCTGAATATTTTTAAAATGCCATCATTTAAATTTTCCAAGCTTTCTTTGTCTTTTATTTATTTATTTAAAAAAATTTTGAGTTGGAGTCTCACTCCATTGCCCAGACTGGAGTGCAGTGGCACGCTCCCGGCCACCGCAGCCTCAACCTGCTGGGCTCCAGCGATCTTTCCGCCTCAGCCTTCCAAGTAGCTGGAACTCCAGGCGTGCGCTACCATGTCCGGCTAATTTTTTTGATTTATTGTAGAGATGAGGTCTCGCCAAGTTGCTCGGGCGGGTCTCAAACCCACAGGCTCAGGCAATCCACTCACCTCAGTCTCCCAAAGTGCTGGGATTACAGGGTGAGCCACCTAGCCGGTCTCTTTGTCTTTTAATGACTGCCTTTGTTTGTTTGAGATGAGGTCTTTCCATGTTGCCCAGGCTGGTCTCGAATCGCTGGGCTCAGGCAATCCTCTCTCCTCGGCCTCCCAAAGTGCTGGGATTATAGGTGTGAGCCACCATGCCCAGCCAACTGCTCATTTTTTATCATCTTTTTTTGTTCTTGGCTATAATACTTTCCTTTGTCTCTTTCAGGATATTATTAAAAGATTTTTTATTTAATTTCTGCTTTTTATTGGACCCTATATTCTTTCCACCCTCTGTACTTTCTTTTATTATTTTGGCTTATGTATTTCATGCAAGAGGTTTCCTGAATGTCCTCACCTAACCATCCATTTTTATAAATGAGGCACTCAAGAGCACACATGAAAGCTATGTATGAGCAGGATTGGTCAAAAGGCAAATTTCACTCGGGTGACTAGCTGAGGCCTGGCAATATTGTTTGGAGATGCACAACTGTAAGAGGTTGTAGGTGTTTTTTCTTAGATCAATTCATTTTTACACACTCTTATAGACATTCACTTAGTTCCTCTTGTCAGGGTACTTCTGCCCTCAGTTAAGCTAGTTGTCCCTGAATCCAGGTTAGTCTGGAGTGAATGTCAGGGTGTCTGCTGGTGTAGGGAGAGGAAGCTGCATGAGAGAAGGGTTATCAGGGTACACTGACCTCTAATACAGACTTCCAGACATGACTCACTCTCAAACACACCTAGCCTCCGATTCTGAGCCCTTCTGGATTTTTGCCACATGCATCGGCTTGCTTGTTAGCTTCTGCCCTTGCAGGCTCGTAGGCTTTCATTTTCCTGTCTGCTAAGTCAACTGTTGTCCCATGTTCAAATCTGGTTGACATTGCTTTTCTCTAGAGGTTGCCCCTCCATTCCTTTTGTCACTATGGGATTTACGCTTTTTACACTTTAATCCCTGTACTGTTATGTCAGTGGCATTTAGGAGAGAAAATATAAACACATTTGTCCAGTCAGAAATTTAAAGTTCATTATTAATGATTAAAACAGCAGCTTCCTGTTTTACATGTACCATTTAATTCTTAAAACAACCCCCTGTGGCAGACTACTGATGATTCCCCAACACCCATTCTCCTCTTCTTCTGTGGTTAACAACCTCTGAAGTCTAGTAGGCCATCCAGAAAAAACACATCTTCAACATCCAATGGTGACTGACATTCCAACAACCATCTTAGACCATGAAGGTCATTCCCCAGGGATGGCAGAGCAGAGACCCACAAGCAGCTGCATTTTCTGAAGCATATTTATAGAACTGCCATGCTAGGCCTAAATTTCTGATCCCTAGATTTTTATGTATGACAATAAAATTTTATCTATTTAAGTCACTGTTAGTTTGAGGTTTCCATTACATACAGAGAAACTCCAATTGGATACTATTTCCCATACTGCAGCTTGGAGCATTGACTTGCCTAAGGTTAGGTGATAAAGAGGAGAGCTTGGATTCTAACTCAGGTCTTACATCAAAGTCCATATTCTTTTTCTTGAGTTGGAGTCTGTCACTGTGTTGCCCAGGCTGGAGTGCAGTGTCAGGCATATGGCCACCACAGCCTCGACCCGCTGGGCTCAGGTGATCCTTCCGCCTCAGCCTTCCAAGTAGTCGGAACTACAGGCACGCACCACCATGCCCAGCTGATTTTTTTTTTTTGTTTTGAGTTAGAGTCCCACTCCGTTGCCTAGGCTGGAGTGTAGTGGCACACTTATGGCCACCCCATCGTCAACCTTCTGGGTTCAGGCGATCCTTCTGCCTCAGTCTTTCAAGTAGGAGGAACTACAGACACGTGCTACCATGCCCAGCTAATTGCTGATTTACTATAGAGACGAGGTCTCGCCAAGTTGCCTGGGCTGGTCTCAAATCTGTGGGCTCAGGCAATCCACTAGCCTTGGCCTCCCAGAGTGCTGGGATTACAGGCTGAGCCACCAAGCCTGGCCTTAATTTTTTGATTTATGTCAAGATGAGGTCTCACCAAGTTAACCAGGTGGTCTCAAACCCCTGGACTCAGGCAATCCTCTCTTCTCTGCCTCCCAAAGTGCTGGGATTACAGGCTTGAGGCACTGCACCCGGCATCAAAGTCTGTATTTTTAAACACAGGCTTTCTTCAAATTATTATATTCCAGAATCAGATACACATGTATATCATAATTTAAGGGTTGAGCTTAATTATCTCAAAAAAGAATTCTGCTTACTCTTC
The DNA here is from genome assembly GCF_000164805.1 of Carlito syrichta. Classification (NCBI taxonomy): domain Eukaryota; kingdom Metazoa; phylum Chordata; class Mammalia; order Primates; family Tarsiidae; genus Carlito; species Carlito syrichta. Next base: position 415,925 of record NW_007247230.1, on the reverse strand, counting down.
TAACAAAGGTAAGAATAATTTGTTTTATGAATTTGACTTAGCTAAACAATGAGAACAAACTGTCCTGTATCATGCAAAAAATGCTTATATAAGTTTTTCACCAAATTTGAATATAGCATGGGAGATCTTCTAACTTAAAATACAGACTTTAACCCAGACATGCATCATCTAGAACATATAACTTCCTACGGAAGACATATACTACTGGGCACAGTGGCTCACACCTAAAATAACCCAGGAGTTTGAGATCAGTCTGGGCAACATGGTGAGACCTAGCCTCTACAATTAATCAAAAAATTAACCAGGCATCGTGGTACATGCCTGTAGTTCTAGCTACTTGGAAGCCTGAGGTGGAAGGATCACCTGAGCCCAGTACGTCAAGGCTGCAGTGGCCATAAGCGTGCCACTACACTCCAGCCTGCGAGACAGAGTAAGACTCCAACTCAAAAAACAAAAAAAAAAAAAAAAAAGACATATACCAATATATTAAGATGCTCTTTACAAAAAACTAGTAGTTTCAAACATAAGCTCGAAAGTGAAATTCACAGCAGCCTGCATACAGTAAAAACTCACTAAACATTTATTAAATGAATACGACCAAATAGGTTCTTGATTCATTTACTGAAAATATTTCCCAATTGTTCCTCAACTTACAATAATCACTCCCTCATCTTTGTTCCTGATGTTTACACAACTCATCTGGGATTCTCTTTCTTTCTTAAATTAAAGGACATTTTAAATAATAGTGACCACTTCATTCTAAACTTAGACAATAATGACTTATGTACTCACTACCCAGATTTGATATTATTTGTATTTTTTAGTTAAATAAAACATGACAGATCAAGTGAATCTTGCTTGTTTGCCACTAAATTAGGACTTCCCCTTTCTCCATTAGTTAGGACTCTTTCAACCTCAAGTGACCGGAAACTCAAATCACTGATTTAAATAGTAAGAAGAATGGAGACAGACTGGTTTTGGCACTGGCTACCTCTGGAACTTGATGCCCTCATCTGGAGCTCAGGTTTTCCCATCTTTCCGCTCTGCCCTCCTTAGAAGACTTGGTCAAGCCCCTTAATGGTCACAAGATGGTTGTTCCACAAACAGGTCTTATCTGCTGTCTGTACAACTCCTAGAAGAGATGGCAGACTTTTCTTTCTCATATATACTCATATATGTTTTGCTAAAGTACAACATACAGAGAAGTGTAAACTCACTTAATTTTCAAGAATTAATACATTCACAAAACCAACACCCAGACCAAGAAATTGAATGTTAACAGCATCCCAGCCATGTGTCTGTCTGAGCACATGAAAGTATTCACAGAAGCACCCATGGAACTGGCCAGAATTGTGAAGCAATTCCTAAATCAATTGTGGTGAGTAGAATGGGCTCACCAAAATTAGTACAAAACCAACCGAGGTTGACTTCCTGGGCCTGAGACGTTCCATACAGCACGTTCCATTAAGGAAATGGAGAAAGTGAATGCAGCTACCAAGAAACAGGAATGGCTGAGGTTAGACAACCAGCAGCATGTACATCATCCTCTCCCCACAAGCCAACACTTTTATAAATGCAGTGAATGTCTGTGTATGTAACTTTTTATACTTTTAAAATGCAAGTGATGGCTGGGTTTGGTGGCTCAGCCTGTAATCCCAGCACTTTGGGAGGCTGAGGCAAATGGATTGCCTGAGCCCCGGGTTCAAGACCAGTCCAGGCATCTTGGCAAGAGCTTGTCTCATCTCTACAATAAATCAAAAATTAGCCGAGTGTGGTAGCACATGCCTGTAGTTGCAGCTATCTGGAAGGCTGAAGCGGAAGGATTGTCAGAGCCTAGCAGGTCGATACTGGGGTGGCTGTGATCATGCCACAGCACTCCAGCCTGGGAGACAGAGTGAGACTCCAACTCAGAAAATACATACATACATACATACAGCGTTTCTATGAATAATAATAAATCATGCATACCATTCTGCAACTTACTTTTTTCACTCAATAGTAGTTTTAGAGAGCTATTTTTTCCTATATATGTAATATATTATATTCCTTTGAACTCCTATTTAGCATTTCATCTTATGGATATTTGACAGTTTATTTCTCCGCTTCTTTACTAAAGGGGATTTAGGTCATCTCTCATTTTCTTCTACTTTTTCATGAATACAAAGAATAATACATTGAACATCTTTACTTGCCTTCCTTTGAGCAAGTTTCTCTAGGGGACATACTTAGAAACAACACATCCTAGAAACCATTTTACTAGATTCTGCCAAGTTGTTGGTGCAGCTACCCTTGGACAACATGTAACCTTGGAAGTAAGTTACTCTGTGACTCAGTTTATACACCAATATAGTGGGGATAATAAGAGCATTCATCTCATACTGCTTTTTGACAATTTGTGTGTGGGGGTGTGTGTACACAATTTAGAAGAGTACCTGAAGCAGAGTAAGAGCAAGTGTGGTTTTCTGAGTGATTATTATTGTTGCTATTAATCTTTGAACTACTAGAATATAGCACAAAGCCTATTCATATCTGCTGCAAGTTTTAACCGTGTCAACCTGGCTAAGCTGGAAATATTTCCCACAATCCCACTGCCTGTATGGATCTGGGCTAAAATTGAACAAAAGAGAAAACTGGAGTAACATTTGAAAGACAGACATGAAGCAGCAGCCATGACCCTGGCACAGTGACAGGACATGGTGGTTACGCAGTAAGAAACTGACAAGGCTGCTTGCAGATTCCATCTGGTCTCCGTGCTCCCATCCTGCTTCTAGCTCTTGTTCCCAGCTGCTGGCCCTGCGGACCAAGGGCGACTCCAGTCCCACACCAGATGCAGCGGCTGCAGCCTTCCCTAGGTGTCTCCACCTGCTCTCCTTTGGGGCTCCCCTCAGCAGCTGGATACACCTGGCTTCCACTTCCCCGGCTGTGCCGTCCACCTGCGCCACCACTTCACAAGGGCTAGTCAGTGACTTCCCCTGATCCTCCAACTCCCTCTTTTGGGACTCTTACTTCAGTTTCTCCTGCAAGTGTGTAAGATCTTGTTCCTGTAATAATACTTCATTCTGCTTTTCTGACTGAAACCTGATTGATGCCATACCCTTTGATAATTTTTCAATTCACCTGTTTGTCTTTTAAACATTTGCCCCAAAGGGCTCTTACAATGATCTGGAGTTTTTCCTTTCTCTTCTTTGCTATATATGTGGTAATGTTTTCACTCACTAACTTATAAAAAGAAACTTATTGAATCCTGGCATAAAGAAGGGGTTATCCCATGATTATTTTGGATTAAAAAAAGTCTCTAAAATTATTTGGCTATCCTATTATTTTTGGCCCAACTCATTTCTGACATACTTTCATATAATGATTAGTCAATCTTCCTAGTGTTGGAGTAACATATGTGATTTCCAACCCTTCTTGCCTGCTGACTGTTACCCTATGTTTTCTCACTATTCCATGTTAACACTTGAGTTTTAAACTCCAGTATACTATACTTTTTTTTTTTTGCTGCAGATCTAGTGTTATTTGCATATTTTAGTTAGTCATTATGGGCCAAAGCTCTTCTGTTTGGTTACTGGCAGAGAATATCTGGTAACGCATTCAGAAAAACACACTTACAATATACTGCAATGAATTATTTTGAATTCAAAGACTAACTCAAAAAATATCACAAATAGTGTTACAACACATTAGAATAGCTGATTTGTTAGGCATAGCTAAGCTAGGTAAGTGCTTATGCGTGTGCATCCATTTATTCAGGTTTTTTTGGTCCTTCATTATCATCTTTCATTATAATGTTTTATATTTTTGACAAAGGTCCTTCACGCTTTTTAGTAACCATATTGCTGGGAACTTATATTGTCCTTACTTTCTATTTGGTTATTACTGGTGCACAGTCTCATTTTCCTGCTGATCTCATATCCAGCAAATGTGCTGCGTTTTCTAATAGTTTGCAAAACCTCTCACATTTTCTATATAGCATCCATATGTGCAAAGGACAGTTGGTCTCTTTTTTAAAGTAGTTATTTCTTGTCTCTTTTTCTCATATTGGTCAGGATTTCAGGTACAGTATTTTACTGTATATAGATAATAACGGCATCCTCACCTGCTTTCTGACTTTCATGGGAATACTTACAAAGATTCACCATGAAGTTTAATGCTTGCTATAGGTTTGTGATACCCATCCTTCGGCATTTTAAGGAAATTGTCTTCATTTTCTATATTGCAGAGTTTTTTTTAAAAAATAACAACTGCAACTACTATTAATAGTTGACATTTGAGGCTTTACCAAGTGGCACATATGTTTTACATGTATTCCCTCATTAATCCACCCAGATTCTCTATTAAATGGGTACTATTATTCTCTCCATTTAGCAATGAGAGTAAAGCCCAGAAAGAGCAAGCATCTTGTCCAAAGTCACACAGTGTATTAGTTTCCTATTACTGCTTTTAAAAAATGTAACAAATTTAGCAGGTTAAAACAACACCCATTTACAATCTCATAGTATCTACAGGTCAGAAGTCCAGGCACAGCATTGCTGAGTTCACTGTTCAGAGTCTAAGTCTGAATTCACGATATCTACCAGGCTGTGGTCACATGAGTAGCTCAAGGGCATTTTCCAAGCTCATGTGGGTTGCTGGCAGAATTTAATTATTTGTGGTTGTAGGGCTAAGCTAGTTCCTTGCTAGCTGTCAGTCATATTTTACTGTCACTTCTTAGAGGATACCCTCAGGTCCTAGCCGCATGGCTCTCTACATAAGCAGTTCACAGCAGAGCCGTTTGCTTTCTTGCATCTGCTACTGCTTGTTGGCTCTCAAGGGCTCACTTGATTAGGTAAGGACTACCAGACAATCTCCTTTTATATTAACTTAAAGTCAAATTATTAGGAACCTTAATCATGGGAGTAAACATCTATTACAGTTCTCCCTCAGTATAGATTGATGCCAGGACCCCTGTGGACACGAACATCCAAGTGTGCTCAAGCACTTGACATAAAATGGTGTAGCAAACCTATGTGTATCCTCCTGTGTACTTTAAATCATCTCCGGATTACTTACAATGCCTAATAAATGCAAATGTAATACAAACAGTTGTTATACTTTGCTGTTTCTTCATTGTATTTTTGTTGTTGTTGTGTCGTTATGTTTTTTCCCCAAATATTTTCGATTCACAATTGGCTCACAGATTGAGAGGGTCAACTGTATTCTCTAGTCTTGCCCACACTAAAGGGAAGATATTATATGGAAACATGTACGCCAGGATAGTAGGACCCTTGAGTGCCACTATCTGCACACACACACACACACACACACACACACACACACACACGTCTGGGTTCAAACTCAGGCCATCTGGTTCTAGAATTTAAGTTCCTAATCAAACCTAGATTGCCTTCCTAAATAAGTGTTCAATTTTATGGAATGCTTTTCTGTATCTATTGAAATGATCATATGCATAATACATCAGTAGGTGTGTTATGTGAAAAGCTATTTTAATGTTGAGCCATTGACTTTCTCTTGAATTCCTAGAATCAGCTTGCGTGCATTTTATTTTGTAAGTTGTATTTATGTCCATTAATGAGTTTGTCAATAACTTGTTTTTCCTATTGTCTTGTTCAGATTGTTTTATCAAACTCCAATTTATTCCGCTTATTAAATGCTTTCAGGGCAAAAGGTGGCTTCAGTGCTCACCTTATACCTCTAGGATCTTGCCTTCACTCAGTTTTTGACCTAAGTATTCTTTACTTGTTAACTAATAGATACATGAATGATGTTTTTTCCCCCCAGGAGTTTCAGTGTTGGTCAAGATATCAATGCTACCATATTCTGGAAATAGATCCTATTCAGTTTTCTCATTTCTTTTTGGTTCAATTTTGTTATTTTATATTTAATTTTTAAAGGTTATTCTAACTACCTTTTACAAACTGTTTACAGTATGTCTTATGATTTTTCAATTTGTTGTATCAAGAAGTGTCTCCTTTTTATTTTTTATTTTTATTTTTTGATTTGGAGTTTCATTCTGACGCCCAGACTGGAGTGCAGTGGCCACTCCCGGCCACCGCAGCCTCAACCCACTGGGCTCCAGCAATCCTTCTGCCTCAGCCTTCCGAGTAGCCGGAATTACAGGCACGTGCTACCACACCCAGCTGATTTTTGATTTATTGTAGAGATGAGGTCTCGCCAAGTTGCCCAGGTGGGTCTCGAACCCGCGGGCTCAGGTAATCCACTTACCTCGGCCTCCCAAAGCGCAGGATTACAGGCTGAGCCACCAAGCCCGGCCCTTTCTTTGTTTTTAATGATGTATTTGTTTAATGCAGTCATTCCATTATGTTCTGAATATTATTCTTTTCTATTTCCTCCGATCTTTATTCCTATAATTCCCATTAGATACATGGTGACACCTCTCAAACAACTGTCCATGTCCCATAACTTATTTTATGAACACCCATGTGTCAAACTCATGACAGTGAACCATGGTATTTCTCATTTCTCTCTATTATCTCATTGTCTACTTAGCAGATAAGCACTAATTGACTGCCCCTCTGCTGTTTTGTAAAACAACTAGCTCCTAATTTAGAAATTTTTGCAGGTGGTGAGCACGAAACACTAAATAGATATTCTGAGCAAAGTAATTTTTAAGTTGGTCCTAAAACTTTAAAAAATGCTTTCTCATCAGTTATTGAAACTTTACACTTAATGACAAACTGACACTCGAGACTGGTCCCAAACCACCTATCAACCAACCTTATCTTTCTCTGCTCAAAATCAGTTTGTACTTCGTTTTATCCCTAGGAATACCAAATGAATTTTGCAATGTGTCCATGACACAAAGGCATGCAAGGTAAAGAAAGGACTGTTAGAGAGAAACAAGGTGATTCTTGTTATCTCCGAAATTATTAGATAATAAGTTTCTAGCTTTATGCTAGACATATGGTAGACATTCAGAGATAATTACACAATTGATTTTAAACTGACCATTTCTTTTAGACAAAATACTTTTAATTGTTGTTATTGTTGTTTATTATATCAGACAAAATACCTAGAACAATATCTGCCACAGACTATTTACTAATTAAACTGTTGATGAACACATGAATAGGTGAACAGATTTATCTGTACATTTATAATTCTGATACCATGAACCTAGATCTTGAATTAATAATAATACAAAATTGAGTTAAGTGTCTTCTCCGAATTGCATACTAAGAAGACAGGGCAGATTACAATAAAAATGATACAAAGTAGAAACGGAAGCTTTTCTTCGGATGCATGTGATCAAACGGCATCTTCTGAGAAAGAAGTACTATCTGTCATTTTCCCACAGAAATCACTGAGGGAACATAACATGCTATTTATCAAATTTCTTTCAATTTATAAACCTCTCATTTTGTGATTTATGTAAAAAATAAAAATCAGAATATAATAAAAAAATTATAGTTTCTCTCCCACAGAATATTATTCAGCAAATTCAATATTTGTACGTGGCTTCTAAATAGTTTTTCCTCTAGTTATTAATTTTTTAAGGCTGTAAATGACAAAATTATGCACTATACACTCAAAAATAAATATTCTCTGTATGAAATATCTTACAGCAGAAGTTGTCTCAGTAAGTTTGTCATCTACATATTTATTTTTTATTTTTATCTTTGTTTTTTTGAGTTGGAGTCTCACTCTTTCATCCTGGCTGGAGTGCAGTGGCACACACAGTCATCCCAGCGTCAACCTGCTGGGCTCTGGCGATCCTTTCGCCTCAGCCTTCAAGTAGCTGGAATTACAGGCACACGCTACCATGCCCGGTTCATTTTTGATTTACTGTAGAGATGAGGTCTGGCCAAGCTGCCCAAGCTGGTCTCAAACCCAGACGCAGGCAATTCACTCGCCTTGGCTTCCCAAAGTGGTGAGCCACTGAGCCTGGCCAACAATCAAACTCCAAGAGACCTATACCTTCTCGACAACTTACCAGCTTTATATTTATACAAATTAAAATAATAAAAAGCTTCAGTTGCGTATTGATATGTTTAATTAACTTACAAAAGTAAATTCCTATAACTAACCACAGTTAACACTTCTAGTATTTCATCTCTGCATCATGAGCCTGGAAGCCATCATGTCTATTAACGGGAATTACTAACAAGCATCATGGGAAGAATTAATTCTTTTGTAAGTCTTTTTTAAAGGTTTCCAATAATATAAATGAGTAGCACTCAAAATTCTGGGCATTATTAACACCAATCTTTGCTCAAAAGGAAATATGGAGCACTGCTACTATAAATTTAAAACCAGCCAAGAGCAAGTACTGATACATTAAAATGACACAAATGATGAGAAAAAGTAATCACCCACAACAACTCTATGCTAATAATAAGAAGCTATATGCAGAGGAACATGTATCCTAGTCTTAAAAAACAAGCAACTTTTCAAAAATGTTAAAGAAAATAATGCTGCCCAGAAATAAAAGCTCTGAAAGGGACAACACAAAAAGACAGGCACTTAAAAATTAAATATTAGTCAATTCCAAAGCACAAAAAGAGGTAACTAAGGGGTAATTTGTTTAAATATCTTTCTAATGTAGGCACAATAAATGTTTGTAGAATGAAGTATGTATAGGCTATTCAAAAGTTCTAGCCAAGCATGGTGGCTCACACCCGTAATCCCAGCACTTTGGGAGGTGGAGGCGAGAGCATTGCCTGAGCCCAGGGATCCAAGTGATGCAACTTGGGAAGAACTCATCTCCACAATAAATAAAAACAAGTAAGCGAGTGTGGTAGCACATGCCTGTGATTCCAGCTTCATGGAAGGCTGAGGCGAAAGGATCGCCTGAGCCTAGCAGGCTGAGGCTGCAGTGGCCGTGAGTGTGCCACTGCACTCCAGCCTGGGTGACAGAGTGAGACTCCAATAAAAAACCAAAAAAGTTCAAGTTTCTTTGAAGTAAATGAACTAATTTCAACTCTTACAAGCACAGAATGAGAGCTACTTTTCTTCTAGATGCTCACTAAATCTGATACTAACTAGACATTCTAATTTTTTGCCCATTTGATGAATATAGGATGGTATCTCCTCCTGGTTTTAATTTGCATTTTCCTGATTGCTACTGAAGCTGAGTAGTTTTCTTATGTATCGAATATTTCGGGTTTGTTCTTCTGTAACAGCTTCTTTATATACTATGTTCATGAGAGAGAGAGAGAGAGAAAATATATATAGTTTAAAAAATATTCTGAATCCTAACTTTTGGTTAATCTAGGTGCTACAAATTATAAGCAAGCTTTTTGTTTTCCTTGAATCCTGACTTTTGGTTAATCTAGGTGCTACAAATTATAAGCAAGCTTTTTGTTTTCCTTACATGAAATAATACTTATGGGCCATTTCTCAAATTATGGTCTATGTTGCTGTGGTTTATTTAATGAATCTTTTCCAAATTCAAAGTCAAAGATTTTCAAATTCTAAAAACTTACGAGTCTCATTTCTATCGGAATAAAATATAAGATGTAAAAATTGCAACGAGAAGGGGAAAAAAGTAATGTTGTGACTATTCTGTTCATTTATTCAGTGTACAAATATTTACTGAGTGACTACTACATGCAAAGGTCATTTCACATAAATCCTCTCTTTCATAAAAAATCTCCACATTTCTGTGAAGCCATTATCTCTGATTTTCAAATGAGTATACTGAGGTTAGAAGGGGTAAAGTCACTGGTTCAAGATGTGTCTGATGCCAAAGTTCACTCAGAAGAAGAGAATGGAAAAGCATGGTTTCCTCTTTCCTAATTTAGAATACCAATTTTTGTTACTTAAAAGACAATATGGTTTATCTCTGTTAGAGAGTTATATATGGAAGCAACTACATGTTTAAGTCAAGTTAGTCACACATTTATTACAACTAATTTATGATCCAATTACTTTAAAGATATATTCCTATGCTTTGAATAAATATATTTTGATGCCAAGCACTTAAAGCTAATAATCTTCAAAAATAAGCATGACTTTTCCTTAGACTAAACATTGCATTATAAACATATCCTTCTTTTACCCAGGCCTGAATGTAAACTGTTAAGCAACTTAAAGTGAATTCACTTACGAGGCATGGTAAGAAATTAGCAGCTTTGGTCCATGGAAAGGCACATTATCTGTTTTGTGCCAGTGAACACGTACTGTTGCATCTAGTCTTTGCCTGTACAGCTCCTAACTCTAATCGATACTCTGCAGCTCAGGTGTATAGAAGCCAACTCTTCCAGCATGTCTTTACTGGCTATTTCCAACCCAACCCCATGCTGGCTCTAATGAAGCGCTTATTATGCTGGGAATGATTGCCTGCTGACTTGTTGTCCATTCCACTGCCTGTTCAGAAGCTGAGCAATTTTACCTAATGCCAGCATCTTGTGCAGGGACTAGTATGTACTAGTCCTCAGTACATGGTCAACTTTTCATTTTCAAAGAACTAAAGAAAAATGATTATTAAAACTAATGGATCACTTAATCTGATTCAAGCATTATTTTTGGTGATTAGCCTCATTAAGTATAAATCATTTAGGGGAAAAGAATAAAAATATGAGAGTTAACAGAAATACCTGGAGAGAGGCAACTCCCTCATGTCCCCTCCCCCATGAGAGTTTTTCTGTCCTCTTAATAAATCCTGCTTTCAAAAAAAAGAAGAAGAAAGAAATACCTGGAGAAAAAAGTGACAAAAATTTGTTTTATGATGATATTATTATCCAGGACATAAATATTGTTATCCCTAGAAAACTGTCTCAGGTACAATCTATAATGAGATGCTTTGGGAAGTTAAAATAATTTCACATGTACCTAAATATAATTTCTTGGCCAGGCTCGGTGGCTCAGCCGTAATCCCAGCACTTTGGGAGGCCAAGGCGAATGGATTAGCCTGGGCAACTCGGTGAGACCTCATCTCTAATAATTTAAAAATTAGCCAGGCATGGTAGTGCGCGCCTATAGTTCCAGCTACTTGGAAGGCTGAGGTGGAAGGATCACCTAAGCCCAGCAGGTCAACACAGGGGTGACCATGAGCGTGCCACTGCACTCTAGCCTGCGTGATGGAGTGAGACTCTAACTCAAAAAAAAAAAAAAAAGGTTCTTACACTTGCCATCCACTTATTTATTCAGAAAACCTACTACAAACTCTCTGACTTGATATAATTACCCTCCTCTCTTTCATTCTTTGATTACCTAGAAATTGAACATAAAAATGTGGTACGTATACATGATTACACAGCAATAAGGAAGAACAAAATAATGGAATTTGCAGCAAATTGGATGAAGCTGGAGACCATCATACTTAGTGATCTATCACAGAAACAAAGAACTGAATACCAAATGGTCTCACTTATAAGTGGGACCGGAATATTAATCACAATAGCACAAGGGAGAGATTGGAGGTCAATGGACACTGCCAGGGGAGGAAGGGAGGGAAGGAGTATGTGGCATCACAAAGGGTACCTTGTCCTAAACCAGGGAAAGTAAGGACCCGTTGGAGGTCCAAACTTCACCTTCATAAAGCCTGCTTGTGTAACTAATCCTGACTTGGACCCCACATATCTATAATAAATAAATAAATGAAATAATTAAGGAAAGAATAGAGCTACATAAAGTTTTATTTATTAAAGTAAAAGATTAATTCATATCAGAACCCAAAACATTTATGCCATCACTTGATAAATACTAAAGACTCCAAAGGCCGGTGCATAAACTACTAGAGAGCCCACTGATGTTCTGGGACTTCCCACTGAGAAACCCTCATCCCACATATTCTAATAACGTAGCAATACTTAAGACATAGCCCACCATTACCCCTAAATATATTATTCCTCTGCCCCATCCTCTGCCCCCCCCCCCAAGAATTACATTTGACTCTATTCTGATTTGAGTATACTGAAAACTAGGAAATCTCTAAGTTCAGGCTGGGGTCACATGTCAGAGTGATCTGGTTTTCTTTCTTATCCCGCTGTCCCATTCCATTACTGTATTTTAATTTAGTTGGTTGCAGAAAGCTGAGATGACAATAATACTAGAGAAGACTTCCTCATACAGATGATAACGTCAGCACTATAAAAGCACACTTCATTAAATACAACACACACAACAATATACCTCCATGTGTCAGTGATGAAATGGCTGCACAACTACTCTCGACTCTTTTTCCACATTTCCCCTCTCTCCGTGGAATGCCTAATCTTCACAAGGTGTTCATTTCCTGTCTCACCCGGCAACCACCTTCTGCATTTTTTATTTTGTTGATCTCTCCTGCCTGCATTTCCACAGGGATTCCTCATTTTAAAACATGCTCTTTGCTCTCATTCCTGAACACAATCCCATCAGCACTGATGCCTGTGCCTTGGATTACAACAAGCACAGAAGTTAATAGCTTGCCATGGTCCTAAGGGACTCTATGAAATAATGATTGTCCTGGCCAGAACATCTAGAGTTAAAACTATGGGCCACAGCACAAAGTGTCAGATGACCTAATAGCATTTGCAAAAACTGAACATCCTTTTCCTCTCTTAATTCAAGAAATATTTATTGGGTGTCTACACAATACAATGCTCCCTGCAAGCCGTGGAAGAAGTTTGATCCTAATTAAGACACAGTTTCTATACTAAAAATATTTCAGACAAGAATAAGATAAATAACTCAAATATACCACTTGCGTCATTGAGCTAGCTGCTGTTAAATCAAATAAGAGTACAGATAAAATAACTTCATTTCTGAGATGCCATATGAAAAGAGTTGTTCATAGGAATACAAAAGACTGAGAGTATACCAGACTATGGGAACTCAAGAAAGAGTTACAAGGAAAGTTTTAGACAATAAGGGAAGGGCTTTATGAACAACCACAATTTTGGCCCTAGAGATGGTTAGGGAAAGCATTCCAGATAAAGAGAACAGCATGGACAAGTATCAAGGTAGAAAATAATGTGATGTGTTTGGAAAACAACCGACTGTTTAGTTTAACTGAAGTATAGGCTATGAACTGGGAGGAAACCGGGGGTAAGACTCAAAAAACAAGTAGTAGGCCAGGCTGGGAGCATGCCTTCTAAGAATAAGGGCTTCAGCATTCACTGACTCGTAGCTTCCATGGTACTCCTGCTTACTTGATTCTTTAGTGGACTTCAGGCAGTAAACTCTGCCTATTTGAAGTGCAGGCACACTTCAGAGATACTTTGAGTCTGGTTTCAGACCACTGCAAAAAAGTGAATATCGCAATAAAGTGCAACAAGTCACAATTTTTTTTTGTTTCCCAGTGCATATAAAAGGTATATTTATACTATTATGTGTCCAAGAGCATTATGTCAAAAAAAAAAAGTACATACCTAAATTTAAAATACCTTACTGTTAAGAAATGCTAATGATCATCTGAGCCTTTGGCGAGTCATAATCTTTTAGCTGGCGGAAAGCCTTGCCTCAACATTGATGGTTGCTGACTGATCAGGATGGGGGTTGTTGAGGTGGAGTGGCTGTGGCGATTTCTTAAAATAAGACAATGAAGACTACAGCATCGATTGACTCTTCCTTTCATGAAAGATTTTCTTTAGCATGCCATGCTGTTTGCATTGTACCCACAGGACAGTTTTCAAAATTGGAGTCAATCCTTCTTCTCTTTTATCAACTAAGTTGATGTAATATTCTAAATCCTTTGCTGTCATTTCAACAATGTTCACATCATTTGCAAAAGGATTAGATTCCATCTTAAGACCTTTTTTTTTTTTTTTGCTCACCCACAAGAAACAACTCTTCATCCATTAAAGTTTTATCATGAGATAGTTATTTCCTCCACTGAAGTCTTAAACCTCTCAAAGTAACCCATGAGGGTTGGAATCCACTTCTTCCAAACTTTTGTCAATGTTAATATTTTTCCTTACTGCCATGAATCACGAATATTTTGAATGGCATCTGGAATGGTGAATAAAGCATTCACCAAAAGGTTTTCAACTGATTTTGCCCACATCCATTATGGCAGCCATAGCTCTCCAAAATGTATTTCTTAAAGAAAAAGACTTGAAAGTTGAAATGATTCCTTGGTCTATGGGTTGTAGATTGGATGCTGTATTAGCAGACATAAAAACAACATTAATCTACTTGTATGATATCTCCATCAGAGCTTGTAGGTGACTGGGTGCATTGTCAATGAGCAATAATATTCCAAAGGACTCTTTTTTTCTGAGCAGTAGGTCATAACAGTAGGCTCAAAATATTCAGTAAGCCATATTGTTAATAGATGGACTGTAATTCAGGCTTTTTTGTTCCATTTATAGATAATACTTTTTTTTCCCCTTTTCTCCTTTTTTTCCTTTTTTTTTTACAAACAGGATCTTGCTCTGTCGCCCAGGCTGGAGTATAGTGTTATGATCATAGCTCACCGTATCCTGGAACTCCTGGGATCAAGTGATTCTCCTACCTCGGTCTCCTGAGTAGCTAGGATTGCAAGCACGCGCCACCATGCCTGGCTACTTTAAAAAATTTTTTATAGAGATAAGATCTTGCTGTGTTGCCCAGGCTGGTTTTCAAACTCCTGGCCTCAAGAGATCCTTCTGCCACAGTTTTCCAAAGGCCTGGGATTACAGGTATGAGTTACTGTGTCCATCCAATATTTAGGATAATTCTTAAGGACCCCTGGATTTTCAGAATGGTAACTGAGCACTAGCTTTACTATAAAATCAGCAGCTGCATCAGCCCCTAACAAGAGAGATTTGAAGCCAGGTATTGACTTCTTTCTAGTCATGAAAGTTCTACATGGCATCTTCCTCCAACAGAAGGTCGTTTTGTCTACCTTGAAAATCTGTTGTTTAGTATAGCCACCTTCATCAATAATCTTAGCTAGATCTTCTGAATAACCTGCTGCAACTTCTCCATCAGCACTTGCGGCTTCACTTTGCACTTTTATGCTCTTGAGACGGTTGCCTTCCTTAAACCTCATGAATCAACCTCTGCTAACTTCCAACATATCTCCTGCAGCTTCCTCACCTCTCTCAGCCTTCAGAGAATTGAAAAGAGTTAGGGCCTTGCTCTGGATTTGGTTCTGGCTTAAGGGAATGTCGTGGCTGGTTTGATCTCTATCCAGACTAGTAAAACTTTCTCCATATCAGCAATAAGGCTTTTCACTTTCTTATTATTCATGTGTTCACTGGAGTAGCACTTTTAATTTCCTCAAGAACTTTTCCTTTGCATTCACAACTTGGCTAACTATTCAGCACAAGAGACCTAGCTTTTGGCCTATCTCAGCATTCAACATGCCTGCCTCACTAAGGTTAATCACTTCTAGCTTTTGGTTAAAAGTGAGAGACTGGGACTCTTCCTCTCGAACACTTACAGGCCCTTATAGCATTATTAACTGGTCTAATTCCAAGGGTGTTGTATCTCAGAGAATGTGAAGACCAGAGGAGAGGGAAAGAGACAGGGGGAACGACCAGTCAATGGAGCTGTCAGAACACACACAAGATTTATTGATTAAATTTGCTGTCTTATATGGACATGGTTCATGGCTCCTCAAAACAATTACAAGAGTAATAGCAGAGATCACTGATCACTATAATAGATATAGTAATAATTAAAAAGTCTGAAATATTGTAAGAATTACCAAAATGTGACAGACACAAAATGAGCATATGCTATTAAAAAAATAATGCCAACAGACTCTATTGATAAGGATTACCACAAACCTTCAATTTGTTAAAAAAAAAATACAATATCTGCAAAGTGCAATAAAATGAGGCATTCCTGTGCAACAGACAAATCTTCAGACCCACAGTGTTTACCCCTGCACTCTGGAGAGCTACGAGTCCTTCGCACTTACACCACTGACTATAAGATGATGTACCTCACAGCATTATTGCAAAAGAAAATACAATATTTTGCCACTGGGCTGCATTGTTTACTTTCCTTAAACTTTTCTTAGGCCCATCCTTCCTTCTAGCACCTAGAATGAACAAAACCTGGCATGGCTACCTGGAATTCCTATTGCAAAGCTCAGTATACACATAAAAATAGTTTAAAATATTGTTAAGAATCTTCTATATACCAAGCACTGTGCTTCATTTAATCCTGTAACTACTTGGTGACATGGTGACATGCGTTGCACCAAGAAAACCAAGACTCAGAGAGGAGAACATTTCCACAGTCACTCAGTGAGAAGAGGAGAAGCCAGCATGACTCCAAAGCCTGGAATAACTGGACATAAAAAACAAAAACAAACTCTATCAAGTTTAAATAATCTGAGGCAAGAGAGAAGAAAAGAGAGGCATTTTGCACTATACCCTTTAGAGGAAATAAAAGTCAAATGAACTAAATGATAAATGTGACTTAAATAACTGGCATTTTCAGGAGAACTTAACACAATGATTGTGCTTAACATACAGGGATTCCCATTATGGCATTTGTCACAAATGTGCTTTCCCTAAATCAGGAAAATAGGGTATTTCAGTCTCAAGTACAGATCCTTTTTGACAAACATACTTCTATCTTTTACATGTTTGCTTTGTAAGTACTACATGTAACAATTAGCACTTCATCTTCTGGGCTTGCCTTTTCTCAGTGGCCCATATCAAAGTGTATGCTTGGTTAACATGTTGTCTGACTTCACTTCCTCTTTCAACCTGTTTCTCCATTTGTGAAATGAAGAGTTCAGTCAAACAATGTAATGATATTCTGCCAGATTCTAAAACACAGTAAGTTTATAATTCTGCATGAACATTTTTTTTTTCATCTTTATTTCTGTTCCATGGTGTACTGTTAGTTAATTATGGAAAGTTGGACTACAGACATTTGGGAAAGTTTTCACATGAACAGAGATTTCTCAACTTGGGTCAAATTCATGTAATCAAGCAGAAAATGAGAAAGAATTAATAATTCATTCATTTCAGTAATATTAGTCACCCTGAAAAATATGTGGTTGTACTTTTAAGTTGAATATCCAGAAGAAACAGAAAACCAACACATTTAGGCCACTCTTTCCCAACACCTCAAGTCATCACATTCTCGGTCAATTTAATGTTCTGGAGCCTGGGTCTACTGAACACTCTAAATGCCAACAGCTGAGCAACAACCTACAATAAAATGAGATGAAAGGCTACAAGAAATGTCCTAATTTATAGGATACATAGTAGAGAGCTGAAAATTAAAGCCATAGCACTTAAGCCCAAGCACAATGTGAAAAGCTCCCACTTCTGGAAGGAGGCCATCAGATTTAATTGGATGCCATGAAAGTAAACAGATGCTAATTTAGTGAAATCAGCAATCATTTCTGAAATCTCTACATTAAAAACATCTTGATCAACATACAGAAGCTGATAATTTTTATAGGAAGAAATATGTAATTCTTAATATAAGATGCTGTCAACAGGTGTTTAAGTATGCTTGAATCAGGTAGTCACAGAAATAAAGAGTCCGAATTACAGCAGTCTAAAATCCAGAGCTCTGGAATTTTCATCTATGTTTTCAATATAAGTTTTAGACCAACAAAACCCCAGGTGCCAGTCACTATTTCTACATAAAATGTATTACTTATACAAATAAGGTTAAAGGTGCTTCAAGAAGATGCCATCAGAAAAATTTCTCATTCATGTATTTAATAAGTCAGTTTGGCTAGGCCAAGAGGTAGGCTGAGGGAATCCAGCAAAAAGAAATTAATCTGCTCACTACTACTCTGCAAATTCCTCTTTCTCTCCCCTCCTGGCAAGACGCAACCTAGTTATACTGAAGGGGAAGGTTCATAAACCTCTAAAGAAGAAAGACTCAGGTCACAAGACTTGATGACCTGTCTGGCCATCTCCTTTAAGCTTAAGGATGCATGACTGCCTTATGCACCTGCTGACAGAAAAGGTGCTAGATTGAGAGAAAACAGACCATTCTACTCTCATGAGAATCATATCCACATGCAATGACCACAATGTGGGCTCCGTTTTATCTGATTTGGGGCACATTGTAATTTCTTTGTACTTTAGAAATTTTGCCTCAAAAAAGTCAGAATCAAACAGATTAAAAGGGGCTACTCTTAGGGTTTTGGTCAGGTCAGGATCCTCTAGAGGAACAAGCATAAGTACACAAAGTTAAGTCAATGGCAAAAAACAGCATTAGCATTTCTCTAGGTTCCAACAATTCTACTGCAGAAAAATCTCTGGCCATCTTTCAGAGACCTGTAAAAGTCTTGTCATGAGCAGGCCAGGAAGTTTCAACAGTGCCTGCCAATTATACCACTCCCTATTTCTCCTTTTGACAATAAAACAAAAGCCTTCAGACATCTTCTGAGGGCTTGAAAGAGCCATATGCTCCAGGTCCTAGGTCCTAATGCAAGGGCTATTTTACTAATCCACTCTGAATGTATTGTCTTCCAGACAGTTAAGTAGCACAATAACAATGACTAATAAATTTCATTTCCAAAAGCACTTTAAAACATACTTTTCAGTCCTCAGTGAAAGAAGTGGGGGTGGGGGCACACTGCATCTGGACTCTGGTTACATTCCTTCGTGTTTTGTGGTCTGAGTCTCACAGTGAAATGCAGCAAAGACTTCAGCATTTCCCTTTAGAGTGTGCAGGTGCACTAGTAATGGCTTAGGCTAGGCATCAGTCCAGACCTGTGTTTCAAATAGACCAGATGAGGGAAAGACATTGTTGGTTTTTTTTTTCTTCTAGCAAAACTGGCTAAATACGGCTTTGAACTCTAATATCTCATGTGCCAATAGTCAGATGAGACAGGCAATCAGAGAGGGCAGAGGCTGAGGACTCCTGGGTCATTATATTAAGTATACTTATCCAAAGAGTCATTCAACTCCTGTTTTCCATCTCTCATGAAGACCTGATTCCATCGAATACCCTGGAAAAGTATCAAAATGGAAAATCCCGGATAAAGAAAAACTGCCTTATCTGCTCATTCAGTGATGCAGGCCAAGCATAACAGAGGCATAAGCATAATCTATAGATATTGATTTATACATCAATGCTGTTCCACAAAGGATTTGAATCACTTTACAAAAATGCATAAAACCAGCTAAAAACATTTAATAGATTCTAAAATCTCAGTATCAATTTTGAAATGTGTCATTAGCTTGTGCAACACTAAGAAAAAGTAAATACTATCAACCATAATATGACACATAATCAACTATAAGATGTATCTTATTTTTATCAATATCAAAATGTCAAAAATGTTTATACTAGAGTCAAGAAGATGCAATGCATGTGTCAGCAAAAGGTGGAAGAAGGAGGTAGAATATATAAAACAGTAATTCCTCTGGTTTCCCTAATCACCTCAATCTAGCTGGCTAGATTTTTGAGAAAATCAATCAATCAGCCGGGCTCGGTGGCTCAGCCTGTAATCCCCGAGCTTTGGGAGGCTGAGGTGAATGGACTGCCTGAGCCCGTGGGTTCGAGACCCACCTGGGCAACTTGGTGAGACCTCATCTCTACAATAAATCAAAAATTAGCGAGGCGTGGTAGTGCGCGCCTGTAGTTCCAGCTACTTGGAAGGCTGAGGTGGAAGGATCACTGGAGTCCAGCAGGTCGAGGCTGCAGTGGCCAGGAGCATGCCACTGCACTCCAGTCGGAGTGACAGAATGAGACTCCAACTAAAAAAAAAAAAAAATCAATCAATCAATCAATCACTGCTGCTATTCACACTGGGGCACACTACGTACTTGGAAGTGCCCACATGTTCAGCTGCTACCTCTCAAATTACAGTGTGCAACTGATCTGGAGAAATACTATTTATCATTTCAAGCAACAGTTCTCCTTCAAGTCCCCAAAGTGGTTTTTCTCCATAATTGAAATTTTATAGTGGACCAGGTACCCAATGTGTTGTCACATGCCCCCTCCCTCCAGCCCTAGCAGTGCCCAGGGACTTCGGATTCTCCCCTTTTGCTAATGTGATTAGCATTCAGGGCCTGCTTATGAGAACATGTGGTATTCAGTTCTTTGTTTCTGTGATAGTTCACTTAGTATGATGGTCTCAAACCGCATCCAAGTTGCTGTGAAGACCATCATTTTGTTCTTCTTTATGGCTATGTAACATTCCATCGTGCATTTGTATCACATTTTATCCAGTCCACTTTTTTTTTTTTTGAGTTGGAGTCTCACTCTGTCACTCAGACTGGAGTGCAGTGGCCGCTCCCGGCCACCGAAGCCTCGACCTGCTGGGCTCTGGCGATCCTTCCACCTCAGCCTTCCAAGTAGCTGGAACTACAGGTGCGTGCTACCACGCCTAGCTAATTTTTTTATTTTATTGTAGAGATGAGTTCTCGCCTGCCCAGGCGGGTCTCGAACCCGCGGGCTCAGGCAATCCACTCACCTCAGTCTCCCAAAGGCGCGGGATTACAGGCTGAGTCACCAAGCCCGGCTCTCCAGTCCACTTTTGATGTGCCACAGGGTTGGTTCCATGTTTTTGCTATTGTGAATAGTGTGGCAATAAACATGTATGTGCAGGTTTCTTTTTGGTAGAGTGATTTATGTTCCTCTAGGTATATTCCCAGGAGAAGGACTGCTGGATCATTTGAGATCAATTTTTAGTTCTTTTGGAAACCACCGCATTGCTTTCCATACAGGTTGAACTAGCTTACATGCCCACTAACAGTGCAGAGGTGTTTCCTTTTCTCTCCAGTCACACCAGCACCTGCTGTTTTTTGACTTATTGATGATAGGCATTCTTACCAGTTAGGTGGTATCTTACTGTAGTTTTGATTTGCATTCCTCTGTTGATTTGTGAGGCTGAGTATTTTCACGAATGTGTTGGTTGCTTGTAGGTCATCCTTTGAGAAGTGTCTGTTCATGTTCTTTGCCCACTTTTTTTTTTTTTTTTTGAGTTGGAGTCTCACTCTGTCGCACAGACTGGAGTGCAGTGGCCGCTCCTGGCCACCACAGCCTCGACCTGCTTGGCTCCAGAGATCCTTCCCCCTCAGCCTTCCAAGTAGCTGGAACTACAGGTGTGCTACCACTCCCGGCTAATTTTTTTGATTTTTATTGTAGAGATGAGGTGTCGCCAAGTTGCACAGGCGGGTCTCCACTGCCCACTTTTTGTTTTTTCCTTTACTTCATTGGAGTGCCTTGTAGATCCAGAATCTGAGATCCTGGATCTCAGATGCTTAACTTGAAAATATTTTTTCCCATTCCGTGGACTGTCTCTTTACTTTCTTGATGGTTTCTTTTGCTATGCAAAAGCTTTTTAGTTTAATGAGGTCCCACTTGTCTAAGCTTTTGTAGCATTTGCTTTTGGGAACTCGGTCATGAATTCATTACCTATTCTGATATCCAGAAGGGTGTTTCTATGTTTTCTTCAAGGATTCTTATAGTATGAGGCTTTACATTTAAGTCCTTGATCCATTTCAAGTTTATTTTTGCATATGGTGATAGGTAGGGATCCATTTTCATTCTTCTGCATATGGCTAGCCAGTTTTCACCGTAGCATTTGTTAAATATGGTCTTCTTTCCCCAGTGATTGCTACTGATGGTTTTGTCAAAGATGAGTTGGTTGAAGGACTGTGTTTTTACTTCCAGAATCTCTGTCTTGTTCCATTGGTCTATGTGCCTATTCCTGTACCAATACCATGCCATCTTGGTTACTGTAGTCTTTTAATACAGTTTAAAGTCTGGAAGTGTGATACCTCCTGCTTTGTTCCTTTTGCTGAATATTGTTTTGGCTACTCATGCTCTTTTTTGTTTCCATATGAATTTCTGTATTGTTGTTTCCAGGTCTGTGAAAAATGTTAGTATTTGATGGAAATTGCATTGAATCTGTAGATTGCCTTGGGTAGCATGGACATCTTAACAGTACTGATTCTTCCAATCCATGAGCATGGGGTGTTTTTCTATTTCTTTGTATCATCCTTGATTTCTTTGAGCAGTGTTTTGTAGTTCTCGTTGTAAAGGTCTTTTACTCCTCTGGTTAGGAGGAAATATCTTGGATGCCAAGATATTTCACTATTTTTGTGGCTACTGTGAATTAGACTGTTTTTTATTTGGTTCTCTGCCTGCTTGCTGTTGGTGTATAGAAATGCAACTGTCTTTTGCACATTCATTTTAACCTGAGGCTTTACCAAAGCCATTTATCAGTGCGAGGAGGTTTTGACAGACTCTCCAGGGTTTTCTAGTTATAGAAGCATATCATCCACAAAGAGGGATAGCTTAACTTCCTCTTTTCTTATCTGAATATTGTTGATTTCCTTCTGTTGCCTGATTGTTCTGGCTAGGACTTCCAACACTATCTGAATAGGAGGGATGAGAGTGGACATCTTTGTCTTGTTCTAGTTCTTAGGGGGAATGCTTCCAGGTTCTGCCCCCTGAGCACACTATTGGCTACAAGTTTATTATAGGTAGCTTTTATTGCTTTGAGGAATGTTCCATCTATGCCTACGTGTCTAAAAGTTTTTATCAAGAAGGGATGCTGCATTTTGTTGAATACTTTTTCTGCATCTAATGAGATAATCGTGTGGTTCTTGGTTTCATATCTGTTAATATGCTGAATTACATTTATGGTCAAACAAATGTCGAACCAGTCCTGCATCCTGGCAACAAGGCCATCTGGTTGTGGTGGATGATACTTGAGATGTGTTGTTGGATCCAATTTGCTAGACTCTTGTGGAGACTTTTTGTGTCTATGTTCATCAGGGAGACAGGCCTGTAATTCTCTTTTCTTACTGAGTATTTGCCAGGTTTGGGTGTATGAGGTTGGTTTCACAAAATGAGTTAGGGAGAATTCCATCCTTCGCGATTGCCTGGGATACTTCCAATAAGATTGGTATCAGCTTCTCTTGTATGCCTTATAGGAATCAGCTGAGAAGCCATCTTGTCCAGGCCTTTTTTTTAGGGGCGTGGGGGGGGGTTATAATTGAGTTGATTTCCTGGATTGTTATTCTTCTGTTTAGGGTTTCAATTTCTTCTTGTTTCAACCTGGGGTTATGTGATGTCAGAAGATCCTCCATTTCCTTTAGATTTTCTAGTGTATCTGCATATAAAAATTCATAGTAATCTCTGGTAGCCTTTTGAATTTCTTCAGGGTCACTTGTGACATCGCCTTTTTTGTTTCTAATTGTGTTTCTTTGAACTCTCTCTCTCTTTTTTAGCCAATCTATCCAGGGATCTATCAATCTTATTTATTCTTTCAAAGAACCAGCTTTTTTGTCTTGTTGATCCTTTCTATGATACTTTTGTCTTCTAGATCCTGCAATTGTGACTTTATCTTAGTAATCTGAATTTTTCTACTGAAATTAGGATTTAGATGAACTTGCTTTTCCAGCTCCCTTAGGTGTGATATTAGGCTGTTTACTTGTGATCTATTTTCTTGGTGTGTGTGTGCAATGGTGTGAATTTTTCTCTCATCGCTACTTTTACAGCATCCCAGAGTTTCTGATGTGTCTTTGTTTTCATTTGTTTCTAGGAATCTTTCTATTTCTGTCCTGATTTCCATATTGACCCAGAAGTCATTCGGCGGCATGTTGTTTTGTGTCCATGTCTTTGTGTGTTTTGGAGGGATCTCGGTGGTAGTGATGATATTTATTTTTATTCCACTGTGATCTAAGAAGATGCATGGTATTATTTCTACCTTTTGAAATTTGTTTTATGCTTGAGTTATGTCCATAATTGATATTTTAAAGTCAGATTATTATAAAAAATTTTGACAAAAACTGGAAAGACACTTAATTTTAATATTATGGAACCAAAGGAAGACAGTTTTCTTCGGAAAAATAGGGTGTTTTTTTCTTAAGTACAAATCCGGTCATAGTATTCTCTCTTGCTTAAAATTATCTAGGGGTCTTTTTATCTCTTTTAAGTAATGCTTTTGATCACTAAAGAAAATAAATGATGTCAGAGAAATGGCAGAGTAGGTAGGTCCAAAGGCTTGTCAGTCCAGAGAAACATAAAGAAAAACAATGAAGAAAAATGGTCAAAATCAACTTTGTTAAAACTCTGGAAAATAGTCGAAGGTTTATCAATTGATTGAATATTAAATTTTTTTTTAAAAAAAGGAAAACCCGAAATCAGGAGGAAAGCTGTGCAGCATTTTTACGTGCCTGGCCCTATCCTCCTGCCCAGCTCAGCATTGGTAATGAAGACAGCAGCCTATATTCCCAGTGTGGAGCCTCATTCTTGCTTCTAAAGAGAGCAGGGCAGATCTTGGTCTTTAAAACAAAACAAAACAGAACAAAACTGTGTCGGTCTGTTCTAACTTGTCTGGGGGCCATCTGAAGAACTAATGTAAGGCGCTTGCCTTTGTTTCTCACCTAGACTGAACTTTTCTGAGCTGAAAAGCAGCTAACATTGTTCAAGTAGTAAGGCAAACAAACAACCCACAGCCACCTGGGGCAAGAGATTACAGCAGAAACAGACAACAGATTGCCTAAAGCCAGGGAGGATAAGTTGGGGGGAGTTTCTTTGAGAAAACAGGGCGTTAAAAAGAGTCCAAGTATACAGGGAATGGAGAAGTCACACTCATGCCTAAAACAGGATGCATGTTCAGAAAAGATCTCAGAAGACCTCTAGGCTCAGTGCAACCAGGAAGTGAAGATTAAGGCTTTCAGTTGAAATTAAAGGACACTAGACAGTAACTTGAAGCAGTACAAAAAAAACCCAAAAAAACAAAAAACCCAGTAACGGCAACTATGTAGGTAAATAAAAGAGACAGTATTATTTATGCACACATCATATATACTGACGTAATTTGTGACAATAACAACATAAAAATGTGCATGGGGGGGGGAACAGGGATGTATAGAACCAAAGTTTTTATATGCTATTGAAACTAAGTTGGTATCAACTCTAACTAGATTGTTACAAATATAAGATATTAATTATAATCCCCACAACAACCATCAAGAAAATATTTTTAGACTATACAGAAAGGGAAATGAGAAGAGAATCAAAATGATGCACTATAAAAAAGAATAAATTAAGATCAAAAGAAAACATCAGTGGAAGAAATGCACAAAAAAGGCAAAAGACATGCCAGAAAACAAATTGCAAAATAGCAGAAGTCCTTTCATACCAGTAAAGTACATTTAGTGTGAGTGAATTAAACATTCTAACCAAAAGGTAGAAATTGGCAGAATGAATAAAAAGGCATGTTCCAACTGTGTGTTTCCTAAGAAAGATTCACTCTGGATTCAAAGATACAAATAGGTTCACAGTGAAAAGACAGGAAAAGTAGTCCATGCAAATAGCAAGAGAGCTGGGGTGGCTATACTAATACCAGACAAAACAGTCTCCAGGTCAAAAATTGCTAAAAGAGGCAAAAAAAAAAAAAAAAGTCATCAAATACTGATAAAGGGGTCAATTCATCAAACAGACATAACAACTAGAAACATGTGCGCCAAACAACAAAGGCTCAAAATACATGAAGCAAATGCCAACCAAATTGAAGGGAGAAACACACAGTTTTATAATAATAGTTGAAGAGTTCAATAACTCACTTTCAATAATAAAATATCTAGGCATAGGATCAATAGGGAGGACTTGACAACACCATAAATCAAACAGACCTAACAGACATAAATAGAGCACTGCTTCTAACAATGGCAGACTACACATTCTTCTTCTTCTTCTTTTTTTTTCTTTTGAGTTGGAATCTCACTCTGTTGCCCAGGCTAGAGTACAGTGGCACACTCACGGTCACCCCAGTGTTGACCTGATGGGCTCTGGTGATCCCTCCGCCTCTGCATTCCAAGTAGCCGGAACTACAGGCGTGCGCTACTACGCCAGGCTAATTTTGTTTTAAAATTTATTGTAGAGACGAGGTCTCACCAAGTTGCCCGGGTTAGTCTTGAACCCGCGGGCTCGGGCAACCCATTCGCCTTGGCCTCCCAAAATGCTAATATTACAGGCTGAGCCACTGAGCCAAGCCTACACATTCTTCTCATGTGCATGAGGAACACTCTCCATGATAGACCATGCCAGGCCACATAACAAGTCTTGATAATATCAAAAATATTAAAATCATAAAACTAATTTCTGTCACATTAGAATACAGGAGAATTCAACAGTGAAAGAATAACTAAAAATAGTGAAAATTAAACGATGCTCTCTTAATCAGTGTTCAAAAAAATCACAAGGGAAATTAGAAAACACTTTGACACAAATGAATAAAAACACAACATTCAAAAATTTATGAGATGTGGAAATTTATAAATGAACACACTGACATTAAAAAGGAAAGATTGCTAGATGGGTACAGTGGCTCATGCTTGTAATCCCAGCGTTTGGGAGGCTAAGATAGGATGATCCCTTGAGCCCAGGAGTTCAAGACCAGCTTGGGTAACACAGCAAGATCCCATCTCTAATATAAAAAAATTTTTTAAAAAAGGAAAACTCTCATTAATCAAAATTTCCATCTTAATAAACTAAATAACAAAACAAAACAAAAGCTAGCAAAATGAAGGAAATAATAAAGAGCAGGGATAAAGAAAATGGAGAATTGAAGAATAGAGAAAAATCAACAAAAACAAGTCAGTTCTTTGAAAAGATCAACGCAATTGACAAATCTTTAGCTAGCCTCGAAAAAGATACAAGTATCTGAAATCAGAAAATAAATTGGAAACCTTACTACAGTCTTACAGAAATGAAAAGAATTTTAAGGAAATAATATAAACAATTGTATGTCAATAAATTAGACAACCTAGATAAAATGGACATACTCCTAGAAAAGCACAAATTATTCTAAACCGACTCAAGAATATACAAAAAAATCTGAGCATATAACAAGTAAACAAATTGAATCAGTGATTTTAATACCTCCCAACAAAGGAAAGTCTAGGACCAGATGGTTCCACTGGTGAATTCAGACAAATATTTAAGGAAGAATTAATAGGAATCCTCAAAGTCTTCCAAAATATAGAAGGAACACTTCCTAACTCATTTTATGAGGCCAGTATTATCCCGATAACAAAACTAGACAAAGGTATTACAAGAAAGAAACTACAGTACAAGATTTTATAAATATAGATGCAAAAACTCTCAACAAAATATCAGTAAGCCGAAAAGGATTCTACACCATGACCAAGTGGAATTCTCCCAGAAATGCGAAGATGGTTTAAAACATGAAAATCAGTCAATGTAATATACCATATGAACAGAGGAAAGGCATATAACCACATGATCATCTTGATTTTTGCAGAAAAAGCATTTGACAAAATCTAACATTCTTTCATCATGAAAACACTCAGAAAACTAATAAAAAGGAACTACCTGAACATGATCAAGAACATTCATGAAAAATTTAAAGTTAACATCATTTTCAATGGTGAAAAATTAAATGCTTTCCCCCTATGCTGAGAAACAAGACAAGGATGACTGGTGAACTACTGAACTACTGCTACCCAACACTGCACGGGAACCAGAACAATTAAACAAGCAAAAAAAAAAAAGCATCCAAATTGGAAAGGAAGACATAATGCTATGCCTATTCACAGGTGACATGATACAATATTCAGAAAAACTGAACAATTGATAAAAAAAATTTAAAAAATAATGCCATTTACAATAGTATTCAAATGATAGAATACACAACAATATATTTAACCAATGAAGTTCAAGACTTGTACATTAAAAACTATAAAACATTGAAGCTTTTGTAGCTCATAAGCACAATGATCGGACTTTCGTGTTCATGTGTGAGATGTGTCTCCCTCAAACCTTGTTATGACATTGGAACATTATCCATCTGATGTGAAAGAAAAACAACTACAAAACACTGCCAAAAGAAATTGAAAAATACCTAAATAAATGAAGACACAACCCACTGGAAGGTGTATTATTAGTAAGATGGTAATACTACTCAAAGTAAACCACAAATTCAATGCAATTCCTGTCAACATTCCAATGACTTTTTTGTTAAACAGAAATTATAAAGCTGATCCTCAAATTTATATGAAATTGTTAGAAGCTCTGAATAGCTAAAACAATACTGAAAAAGATGAACAAAGTCAGAGAACTCATACTTCTCAATTTCAATGGTAATAAGTATTGGTCTATGGAAGACATATAGACCAAAAGACTATAAATGAGAGAGTCCAGAAATCTATGGCCAATTGATTTTCAACAAGGGTGCCAAAGCTATTCAAGGGATAAAGAAGAGTGTCTTCAACAAATAGTGCCAAGAAAATTGGAAATCTGCATTAAAAAAATGAAAGTGGACCCCTACCTCATACCACATACAAATATTAATTCAAAATGGACTAACGAATTATATCAGTTAAA
Source organism: Carlito syrichta (assembly GCF_000164805.1). Taxonomy (NCBI): domain Eukaryota; kingdom Metazoa; phylum Chordata; class Mammalia; order Primates; family Tarsiidae; genus Carlito; species Carlito syrichta. The sequence goes on along the minus strand of NW_007247230.1, from coordinate 387,752 downwards.
ACTATAACAAGAAAACAAAGGAATAAATCATCATGATCTTAGAACTGACAACAAAGTCTAGATATGACACCAAAAGCATCAGAAACAACAACAACAAAAAGACTTGGGCTTCATCAAAATTTAAATTTTGTATGCATCAAAGAATACTATGAAGAGAGTGACACAAGTGTTTTAATCACGTCCTCTTCACTGCATTGATAAGGGAGAGATTCCTGCCTTGATGGTTGAACACTCAACATCTAACACCAGACAGATAAGTTTAAGGGCAGTTTATTAGTTATATATCTCATAGCCCTAGGGAGGAGGACACCACATACCATGTATGGGGAATGCACCTGAGAAGAGAGTGAATAACCAGGGTGCTATGGCCTTTAGCCCCCAAAATTCATGTTGGAAACTTAATCTCCAATGCAACAGTGTTAGGAGGTGGGGCCTTGTGAGAGGTGTTTAGGTCAAAAAGGATCTGCTCTCATAAATGGTTTATGTTGCTATAAAAGGGCTTGACAGAGAGAATTTAGTTCCTTTACACCTCTTCTCTCATTTCTACCACGTCAGGACAAAGTATTCCTCCCCTTTGGCAGACACAACCACAGAGCAACACCTTTTTTCTTTGTTTATCTAATTTTGAGTCAGAGTCTCACCCAGGTCAGAGTGCAGTGGCACACTCACAGCTACTGTAGCCTCGACCTGCTGGGCTCAGGTGAGCCTCCCACCTCAGCCTTCCATGTAACTGGAACTACAGGCATGCACCACCACACCAGGCTAGTTTTTTTATTTATTATAGAGACAAGATCTCACCAAGTTGCCCAGGCTGGTTTCGAACCCCTGGGCTCAGGCAATTCTCATGCCTTTGCTTCCCAAAGTGTAGGGATTACAGGAGGGAGCCATCACTCCTGGCTACAGAGCGACATATTAGAAGCAGAGAGAGCTGCCCTCACCAGACAACAAGCCCACCAGGACCTTGATCTTAGGCTTCTCAACCTCCAGAACTATGAGAGACAAATTTCTATTGTTTATAAGTTGCGCAGTCTGTGGTATATTGTTCTAGCAGCACAAATGGACTAGGACAGAATTGGTACCAGAGAAGAAGAATATTGCTATAAAATATATATATCTAAAATAGTGTAAGTGGCTTTGGAACTGAATAAAGTGTAGAGGCTGGAAAAGTTTTGTAGTGCATGCTAGAAAAAGCCTATAGTGTTATGCATGGAGCATTATGGGTGATTCTGCTAAGGGCTCAGAAGAAGAAAAGAGCTATAGGGAAATCCTCATTCTTCCTAGAGATTACTTAAGTGGTCATGAACAGAAGGTTGGTAAAAATGTGGACAGCAAGCTGAAAGCAGTGGTTCACACTTGGTAATCCCAGCTCTTTGGGAAGCTGAGGCAGGAGGGCTGTCTGAGATCAGAAGTTCAAAAACAGTCAGGGCAACATAGTAAGATTCCATCTCTACAACAAATAAAAAAATTAGCCAGGCATGGTGGAATGCGCCTGTAGTCCCAGCTACTCAGGAAGCTGAGACAGGAGGACTGCTTGAGTCCAGGAGCTGGAGGCTGCAGTGGGTTATGATCACAACACTGCCCTCCAGCCTGTGCGACAGAGCAAGACAGAGCAAATCTCTAGGAAAAACAAATATGGACAGTGAAGACTATTCTGATGAAGCCTCAGATTAAAGAAAGGTAACAAGGTATTGAAAATGGAAGGAGAAGGTCATCCGTGTTATACAGTGGCAAAGAACTTGGCTGAATTGTGTCTATGTTCTAGAAACTTATAGAAGGCACAACTTACAACCAATGAACTAAAATATTTGGTAGAACTCTCTCTAAGCAGAAAAGTGTTGAGGATGTTGCATGGCTTCTCAATTGCTTATCATAAAATGTGAGAGGAGAGAAACAAAGATAGAATTTATGATTAAAAGGGAAGCAGAACTTTAAAATTTTGAAAAATCCCAGCCTTGCCAGGTCATAAAGAAAGAAAAAGCATGTTGGGTTGTGTCCAAGCTACTGTTTGATAAAGAGATCAGTATGGCTGATGTTACCATCAAGATAATGGGAGAACAACCATAAAGGCATTCTAGAGATCTTCAAGGCTGCCATTCCTATCACAGAACCAAAGTACCCAGGTCTTGAGAGCAGAATGGTTTCAAATGACAGGACTAGTATGCCTGTGAGACCTCAATGCTCATTGCCCAGAGCCACCTAAAGGCTCTGCTCCTGGGATTCCAGTACAGTGCTCCTTGGCCATCCCAGCTATGGCTCAAGTGGGCCCCAGTGTGGCTCAGGCCACCACTCTAGAGGGCACAAGAAATACTTCTTGACAGCATCGATGAGGTGTTAACTCTGCAGGAACACAGAGTGCACAAGCTGTAGAGACATGGCTTTCTCCACCTAGAAGTCAAAGGATACCTCAGGGTCCAGGCAGAGAGCTGTCATAGTAACGGGGACACTGAAGACAGTCCCCAATAGGGCAACGCCCAGCAGACCTTTGAGGTCAAGACCACTGTAGACAGCCCCCACTAGTGCAACGCCTGGTGGAGTCATTGCTGAGACCCTGGGAATTCGGAACTAGAGAGGCACTAGCATGCCAGCTTGGGAGAGCCACAGGCATGAGACTTCAACCCTTGAGAACTGTCACATGGGCTATGCCCAGCAAAGTTGTGGGGATGGGGTCACCTGGAGCCTTCAGGGTCCAATCCCTGTCTCAGTGGGCCTGGACAGCAGAACATGGAGTCAAACATTTAGTTTGCATTATTAGGTTCTGGCCTTCCTTGGGTTCTGCTCCTTTCTTCTTGCCTCTTTCTGCCTTTTGGAATAGAAATGTCTATCTTATCCCTGCCCCACCACTGTATTTTGGAAGCAAATAACTTGTTTAATTTCATAGGCTCACAGCTATAGGGAAATTAGCCTCAGGATGAATTGTGCCTTGAGTCTCACCCATACCTGATCTAAATGAGACTCTGGACTTTAGACTTTTGAGTTGGTGCTGGAATGAGTTAAGACTTTTGAAGGTTATTGGGGTGGAAGGACATCTGCATTTGGAGCAATATGAATTTAGGAAGCCAGGGTCAGAAAGTTAGGGTCTGAATATGTATCCCTAAAATTCATGTGTTAGAAACTTAATCCCCGATACAACGGTATTAAGAAGTGAGGCTTTTTGAAAGGTATGTAGTTCATAAGGGACGTCCCCTCATTAATGACTAATATCATTGTATAAGGGCTTGACAGATGCTGTTTGATCTCTTTACATTGCCTTCCATTTTTTCTGCCATGAGGACATAGCATTCCTCCGCTCTGAGGGAAGCAGTAATATGACAGTGTCATAAAAGCAGAGAGCTATTGTCACTGGACACCACACTGGCCAATGCCTTGATCTTCCTAGCCTCCAGAACCATGAAAAATAAGTTCTTCAAATCATTCTGTGAAAAAGATACCTGCACACGCATGTTTACTGCAGCATTGTTCACAATAGCAAGAACATGGAACCAACTGTGCGGCCCATCAAAAGAGGACTGGATAAAAATAATGTGGTATATAAACACTATGGAATATTACAGAGCCATAAAGAAGGACAAAATCATGAACTTCACAGCAACCTGGATGGACTTAGAGTCTATAATACTAAGCGATCTATCACAGAAACAAAGAACTGAGTATCACATGTTCTCACTCATAAGTGGACCTTGAACAATTATCGTAATACTGTAAGACAAAGATTGGCAGTAGCGAGAAACTGCTGGGGGGGGGGCATGCGGGATTGAGAATTGGCATAGTGGGAATCTGCCAGGGGAGTGGAGGGCACACCTCATCAACAAGGGTACCTGCATAACGAACATTTGTATACCTAACCCTGAATTGTACCCCTCATCTTTAAAATAAAAAAATTAAAGGTTAAAAAAAATAAAGGTCTATTATTTATAAGTTATCCAATTGATGGTATTGTGTTATATCAGCACAAGTGGACTAAGATACAGGGGCTTTGAGAGACAGTCTTTACAAGTATCAAAAGGCAGAGATGACTCTTGATTCCAGCCAGAGGATATGATTGGTGTGTGTCAGTGATTTCCTGGGTGGCTGAGAACTGAAATGGAGGGCCACTGGAAGCCCTCCTGCTTTAACTAGTTGTCAAGCTCCACATATTATCAACCTTAAGTTTTGGCCTTAACCATCCACAGAATAGTAGAAAATATTTGCAAATCATATATCTGGTAAAGATCTAGTATTGAGCATACATAAAGAAATCTTACAACAACCAAAAAAGACAAGTAATCCAACTAAAAAATGTACAAAAAACTTGAATAGGCATTTCTCCAAAGAAGATACATAAATGACCAGCAAGCACACAAAAAGATGTCAACATAATAAATTATTAAGGAAATACATGCCAGGCATGGTGGCTCATGCCTGTAATCCCAGCTCTTTGGGAGGTTGAGGAAGGAGGATCGCTTGAGCCCAGGAGTTCAAGACTAGCCTGGACAACATAGCAAGATCTCACCTCTACAAAAAATAAAAAAATTAGCCAGGCATGGTGGCATACACCTGCAGTCCTGGCAATTCAGGAGGCTGAGGTGGAAGGATTAACTGAGCCCAGGAGGTAGAAGGCTACAGTGAGCCGTGATTGTGTTACTGTACTCCAGCCTAGGCAACAGAGTGAGAACCTATCTATTTAAAAAAAAAAAAGAAGGAAGAAATACAAATCAAAACCACAATGGGAATGTAAAATGGTACCTGTTCCTATGGAAAACAGTTTGGTGGTTCTTCAACAAATTAAACAAAGAATTACCACATGACTCAGTAATTTCATTAGTAGGTATATACCCAAAAGAACCGAAAATGGTTACTCAAACAAACACCTATACATGAATGTTCATAGCAATTCACAGTAGCCAAAAGGTAGAAACAACACAAATGTCCAGCAAGAGATGAATGGATGGAGTACTGACCATGCTACAACACAGTCAGCATTATGTTAACCGAAAGAAGTAAGAAATGAAAAGAAATCACACATTGTCTCATTCCATTTATATGAAATATTCAAAATCGGAAAATCCATAGAGACAGAAAGCAGACTTGTGCTTTCTAGGAGGGGCTGAGGGAAGGTGGGGATTAGGGAGTGACTGCTTAATGGTAAAGGGTTTTCCTTTGGGGTGATGAAAACGTTTTAGAGTTCCATAGAGGTTTTGGTTGCTTAATACTGCAAATGTACTAAATACCACTAAGGTGACACTTTTAAATCCTTAGTATTATAGTATGTAAAATTCACCTCAACTTTTAAAAAATAAGAGCAAAGAACACAAACCTATGTCCCCTTTTGCCAAACACATGTATTCAGGCTCTTGAAAAGTTTTTGAAATGGAAAATAACACTTGGGTTCTAAACTAATCACAGGCTTGGGAAAGGCACTGATTGAAACTATACAGGTGTTGACTATCCTCACTCCCAGCTGAGAGCCACTGAGGTATAGTACTAAATTCTTCAGTTGGTACCTGCCTTTCCTGACTTTTCTGTTTCTAAAACCTACTTTACCTCCACACGCCGTGATGCTGAATTGCTTGCAACTTCCTAAATAACCTGGAGGATATTTCTTCATGGCATGAACAGAACATTCTCTCAATCTAGAACATGGGTTCTCCACCCTGACCACACTTTAGGAGCTTTTAAAAAATACCTAATATGACTGGGTCCCATTAACTGAATCAGAAACTTTGGGGGAGAGGCTAAGAATCTTGGGGTCAGGAGCTCAATTTTTAAAAGTCTCAGATGGCTCTAATGTGCAGCCAGGGTTGGGAATAACTCACGTAGAAGATTTTATATTCACTTACCTTGGTCCTAGTGTAGTGTTTTTTAAAACTCCTGTTATTCATGTATTAGTTTTGAAAAGTTGCATTTTTCTAGGAATAGTCATTTCACTTAAATTTCAAATTTATTAGTTGTTCATAAGATCTTCCTATCCTGCCAGGCGCAGTGGCTTACGCCTGTAATCCCAGCAATTTGGGAGGCAGAGGTGAGAGAATTGCCTGAGCCCAGGGGTTAGAGATCAGCCTGAGCAATATGGTGAGACCTCATTTCTACAATAAATCAAAAAATCAGCCAGGCATGGTAGCACATGCCTGTGGTTCCAGTTACTTGGAAGGGCTGAGGTAGAAGGATCACCTGAGCCCAGCAGGTCGAGGCTGCGGTGGCAGAGAGTATGCCACTGCACTCCAGTCTGGGCAACAGAGTGAGACTCCAACTCAAAAAAAAAAAAAAATCTTCTTATCCTTTATTGTCTGTATTATGTGTTGTGACATCTTTTTTTAATTTCTTTTGTTCCTTGTACTATTTATTTTGCCATGTCTCTTCTGTTTCTAAATTATCCTGCTAAGAGTTTATCAACTTTCCGGTTGTTTCAAGGACCTTGATAGTTTTTTCCATTGTACATGTGTCCACTTAATTTCCACTCTTATCTTTGTAATTTCCCTCCTTTTACTTTTCTAAGCTTCACTAAGAGCTCTTGAGAGTCTTCAGATGGAGCCTTCAATGATTTACATCTTATTTTTTCTGATATATGCACTTAGGGGTATAAATTTCTCTCTTGCAGATTTAGCTGTACTTTGCAAGCTTTGATATGCTATATTCTCATTATCACTCAATTGAAAATAGTTTCAAACTTCCCGTATGGTTTCTTCTTCTTTTTATTTTTTTGAGATAGCATCTTGTGATGTTGCTCAGACTGGAATGCAGTGGCTATTCATAGGGACATTAATAGCATACTGCAGTCTCAAACTCCTGGCCTCAAATGATCCTTTTGCTTCAACCTCCAGAATAGCTGGGAATACAGGAGCTAGTGTGCTGGGAAATGGCTTTTTGTTTTGTTTACCGATAGGTTATACAGAAATGTATTGTTTATTATCCACACATTTTGGGATTTTATTATTGATTTCTAATTAATTCCACTGTGGTCAATGAACATATTTTTATTATTTCAAACTTTTGAAACATGGAGGCTACAATAAGCAATTTTGGTTAATGCTCCATGTGTACCAGAAAGAATGATTATCCTGAAGTCGTTAGGTACGATGTTCTTTATACTTACCTAGGTTGAGTGTATTAATTATATTTTTCAGGTCTTCTAAATACTGATTCTTCTGTACTTGTTCTAACAGCTAATGAAAGAAAATGTAAAGTCCTCTGCTATCGCATTTCCTTGTAGTATTGTGAATTTTTGTCTATATGTTTGTAGGAATATAATATATATACATAAAGATTTAGAAATGACTATATTATCATAAAATGTTTCACTATTTATATTGTCTTAAATTTTACTTTGATATTAGCACAGTTACATTAACTGTCAGTTGGATAAAATTTGCATAATGTATCTTTATTCACTCTTTTACTTTCAACATTTTTGTGTCCTTAAATTTGAGGTGTCTCTTGAAAGCAGAATGAGTTTAGATTTTTATTCAGTCTGGCAATCTTTAAAAAAATATTAATACCATATACATTTAATGTAATTACAGGAGAAATCTGGGCTCATATCTACAAACTTACTAATTATTTGCTGTTTGTCCTGCTTAATGTTCACTTTCGTTTACCTTATTTTGGATAAATCAAGTATCTTCTTATTTTTTCCCATTTATCACCTCTATTAATTTTTTCTTTGTACAAAACAACTATTTTAGTGGTTATGAGATTACAACATACATCCTTGAATTATTAGCATTGGATATAAATTATTACCACAGAATATAAATTATTACCTTTACTATTTTCTAGACAATATTAGGATCTTAGGGCATATTATCACCATTTGACTCTTCCCACTTTTTATGTTAGAATGACACATTGTAATCTTAAATATATTTTATAAATCTTTATCTTTTAATAAGACATTAATTTTTTTTATAGTCAAGGTGAACCTAGATATACATACTTATCATTTCTGTGGTTCTTTGCTCCTTTCTGCATTTCCCTGAAATCTGTGTGAGATCATTTTTATTTCGCCTTTAGTATTTCCTTTAAGTGCAGGTCTGCTGGGATGAATTTTCTCAGGTTTGATATTCTGAAATATCTTTACTTTGCCCTTACTTTTGAAGGATATTTTCAATGGGTATAAAATTCTAAGTTGACAGGTTTTTTTCTCCCCAGTGTTTAAAAATATCATGGCATCACTTTCTGGCTTCCATTGTTATTCTATTGAAATCTAAGCTTTCAGTCTTACTATAAATCTTTTCAGGTTATCATGTCTTTTTTCTCTAGCTGCTTTTAATATTTTCACTTCATCTTTGATTTTCAGCTGTTTAATTTTCCCAGATATGTTTTCTTTTTTTGTTTGTTTTTAAGTTGGAGTCTCACTGTCACCCAGACTGAAGTGCAGTGGCTGCTCCTGGCCACCGCAGCCTCGACCTGCTGGGCTCCAGCGATCCTTCCGCCTCAACCTTCCAAGTAGCTGGAACTACAGGAGTGCTCTACCACACCCGGCTAATTTTTTATTTATTGTAGAGATGAGGTCTCGCCAAGTTGCCCAGGAGGGTCTCAAAGCCGCAGGCTCAGGCAATTCACTCACCTCAGTCTCCCAAAGCATGGGATTACAGGCTGAGCCACCAAGCCCGACTCAGATATGTTTTCTTTGTAGTTGTTCTGTTTCCTATTTTGTGATTCTTAAATTTATAACTTCATGTTTTTTGTTAAATTTGAAAATTTTTGCTGAGTGTAATGGCTCACTCCTGTAATCTCAGCATTTTGGGAGGACAAGATGGGATTGCTTGAGGTCACAAGTTGATGATCAGTCTGAACAATATAGTGAGATCCTGTGTCTACCAAAAACAAAACAAAACCCAGGTATGGTGATGTGCACCTTTACTCCTAGCTACTCAGAAGGTTGAGGCCAAAGGATTCGTAAAATCAGGAGTTTAAGGCTGCAGTGACACATGATCACACCATACACGCCAGCATAGACGACAGAACAAGAACCTGTCTATAAATAAATAAATAATGGAAAATTCTCAGTCATTATCTCTTAAAATATTGTGTTTACCCTATGATCTTTCCACCCTCTCTGTGAATGTAATTATAGGTATATTACACATTTGTTATTGTATCCTATGTATATCTAGTTCTTTTCTTTATATTCCATTACCTTCAGTTCTTTGTACTTTGATCAGAATATTTTCTACTGACTCATCTTCCACTTCACTAATCCACTTTTCAGTTATGTTCCAATCTGCTGTCAAACCTTTATCCTTCTCCTTGTTGACCCTCTAACAAATCTTTTAACATTTTATTTGTGAGTAGCAGGTAAGAAGTACTATGTGAATATTTGCAGAAGATATGACACTTGTCCTCACAGAAATAAAAGGAGAGTAAATTATGCCTAAATAAGTCAATTCTGCTATTAGTAGCAATTTGGGGGAGTATAGACATTGAAGCATTAAAATCTAAATGAATAACTACATTTGCTTTAAAAGAAATGGAGCACTGTACAAATGTTGCATAAGAGTTGCCACATCTGAGGTCACATTTTGTATTTTTAATATACCTAATGTTGTATACTAGCTTGAAGTTAAAAACATTAAAAAAAAGGCACTTACTCTCTCTCCTTTTCAGTCAGCTTGTCATTGATATTATCTTTGATAGTTGATCTAGACCCCTTATGGATTATAGGATATCTGAGGGGCACTTGTAGGAAAAAGGAAATCATGGAGACCAAATGTGCAGTGTAACCAAGGGCAACAGCAATGCTTCCATCATCTTTTGCTGTAAATTCAAAAGCAGAGGGGGAAAGAAAAACAACTATTTACCTTTTAAATGTAGCCATGAGATAATAACAAATCATTTTCACAGTTCTTATAAAATATGTGGCAAATAAAATATTAATCACAATCACTTATCTGAATATGAATTCTATATAAATCTAAACAGACAAGACTTGAAATTTCATCTACTAACTATATCTAAAACTATTTCTCAATAATTAACATGAGATGATCATCTGATAAATACCTTGAACAAGACATTCTTAGTGTGCCCAAATAGCCATTATTTTTTTCTCAGTTTTTTTTTTTTTTCTGAGTGGGAGTCTCACTCTGTCACCCAGGCAGGAGTGCAGTGGCACGCTGACGGCCATCCCAGTGTTGACCTGCTGGACTCAGGTGATCCTTCCGCCTCAGTCTTCCAGGTAGCTGGAACTACAGGCACGCACTACCATGCCCAGCTAATTTTTTGATTTATCGTAGAGATGAGGTCTCACCAAGCTGCTCAGACTGTTTTTGAACCTGTGGCCTCAGGCAGTCCCCTCACCTTGGCCTCCCAAAGTGCTGGGATTACAGGCTTCAGCCACTGCACCTGGCCTTTCCCAGCATTTTAAAAGAGGGAATTAATAGTTGAGTCTATCATATGATGTGAAAGTTAGTTACAGATCCTTAACTATAACATACTATACATTTTATTCATCAATAACTTTCTAGGCAATATAGATAGTTGCACTATTGTACAACATTACTAATTCTAAAGTGAAGTGAAATAGCATAATACATACTTATGGGGTATGCTCTTGATATTGGTAAAGACAGAGTTGCATAAATAAGTCTATGAAGTTTGAGATGGGATAAGGGGACAATGTTTAAAACAGTAAAAGCTAAGGGTCAAATACCACACTGTTCATGTACCATCCTATTTATGCAATTTAGGTGGAAGCAACTCCTGGGAGAAAAAAAAAAACAACATAAAATGCATGCATCTTATAATCAAACACAAACATCTAGCTCTTAAAAACCCACAGATAACTATATTTTGAACACATCCAGATTTCTACCACCACCTATCAAGGGATAAATGATTCAGATACTGAGAACTGAGAGTACTACAACAGAAAGTTTTAAACTCCCCCAGGAGGAAGGAAAAAGGATCCGCTTGGTATATGTATTCCTAAAATGCTTTAAAAAGTGCACCAGTGCATGTGTGCACACACACTGAAATAGTTAACGCATAGTCTAGAACACCCCACCTGGCCAGAGAAGGGCTGAGATGATCACCGTGACCATGGCTTCACTAGTTCCTGACTTCTGAGGGTGCCTCAAACCTCAATTATTAAGAAAACCTTTCACATTCTTCTTTTGTATTTATACTCAATTATCTACGTACTGCCTCCTTGCAGCAGGAATGCCACTGTAGACATCCATTCCTCAGTGAATTCGCTATCACTGACTACCATAGCAGTTATTGACTTCTCCTTGATCACCCTATAAAAATAGATCATTTTTACAAGTACATATTTTTCTTCATCCCAGAATTGTCTAGAGTACTTTAGATATGACAGTCATTCATCCATTAACAAACACGAAATGCAGTACCTTACTTATGGTTTTTCATTTATTTTACAGATAAAGAAACTAAGGCTCAAAGAGATTAAGGAACCTGTCCAAAGTAAAACACCTCGTCACCAGTTAGGCTTGACACCAAATCCTCCATCCTTAACTATTCTACCATACTGTCTCAGAGCTTTTAGAAAGTCCTAAAACTTTTTTAAAAATTAATATAAAAAAATGTTGAGACAGAGTCTCATTCTGCTGCTCAAGCTGGAGTGCAATGGCCTGCCTGACCATAGTTCACTTCAGTCTCAAACCTCTAGGCTTAAGAGATCCTCCTGCCTCAGCCTCCCAAGGATCTAGGACTACAGGCATGCCACTATGCCCAACAATTTTTTGTTTTGTTTTTTTTGTAGACATGGGGTCTCACTATGTTGCCCAGGCTGGTCTTGAACTTATGGTGTCAAGTGATCCTCCTGCCTTGGCCTCCCAAAGTGCTGAGATTGTGAGTGTGAACCACTGAGCCTGACTAATGACTTGTCCTAAGAATTTCTCTTTTTAAAGAGACAGGGTCTTGCTGTGCTGCCCAGGCTAGCCTCAAACTCCTGGACTCAAGCAATCTTCATGTCTCAGTCTCCTGGGTAGCTGGAACTACAGGTATGCATCACTGTACCCAGTGTATACCAATTTTTAAACTTAGGACCATGAATGTACCAAGCACATGATACACATATATCACCTTAGCTTCTTCAGTTTTCTAGTAAGGACAAAGAATACATAAAAAGTCTATGAGTGACCAATGACTTGCACAGCTCTTGACAGAAAATAGCTTCTCAATTAATATTTGCTATTCTCTCAAAACAAACTCATAAAAAAAAAAAATCGGCTGGGTATGTTGGCTCATGTCTATAATCCCAGCACTTTGGGAGGCCGATGTGAGAGGACTGCCTGAGCCCATGGGTTCGAGACCAGCCTGGGCAACTTGGTGAGACCTCATCTCTAAAATAAATCAAAAAATAGCTGGGCATGGTGGCACATGCTGGTAGCGCTACTTGGAAAGCTGAGGCGGAAGGATCACCTGAGCCCAGCAGGTTGAGGCTGCAGTGGCCGTGAGCATGCCACTGCACTCCAGCCTGGGTGAGAGAGTGAGAGTCTCCAAATTAAAAAAAAAAAAAAAAATCAAGCAGCATCCATTTGAACTGCCTACTGAGTCATGCCCTAACTAACTAGAAACGTAATTCTTTTTAGAGACCATGTCCTCTTGCTCTACTTCCATCCAAGAACCTTGAGTACTATTACAACACTTCTGTTGAAACCTGTACTTCATACTATTTTAGAGGGACTAAAAGTACTTTTCATTAGAAACTCATTACCACATAATATTAGAGGTAGGAGAAACCTCAGAAATCACTGAATCTGATGCTGTCAACTTGCAGATAAGAAAAATGAGAATCACATGGTATAAGTGGCTTGCTCAAAGTTATGTAGGTAAAAAAACCTGGAGCATGAAATAAGCAGGAGAATTCTATCCATACTCCAGTTCCCAAAATATCCATGTGTGGCATCACAGCTGAGACTGTGAGTTCTCTCACAGGTCACTGAATGCGACCTCTTGCTTTCTGTAAAGATTAGGACTTATCAAATTTAACTCTTTGCACTCAGATGTCTTCTCTAAAGAGGCATCGTAAATCTAGCAAACACTTGGATGTTCCCTCTCAGGGCACATAAAGAAGTTGCTGGTGATTATACAGGACAAACTTATACCAGCACAGATTTTTTAAAAATGTATGTTCCCTTGAAGTTTTCCATTCAAAAACAATGAAAAACCTATGTCCCATTTGAAATTTGTCAAGCTTCTTCTGATTGATCAGCTGAGAGGCAGTTTTAAGGAATCACAAGTGCATCCTTCCATTTCATCTTTGAACAACAGACTGGACAATAAATTATGTTTTATTAATGTGGAAGGAAGAAAACAAGACTGTATTGGCTGCTTGAATAGAAAACACCAGGTGGAAGATGTCAAACAAATTACTATTGCACAACCTCTATCAATGAACCTGCAATGCATGTCACTGACTGCTTCACACATTACCACACATTAGAAAAATATGAGATATAAAATTTTGATTTTTTTTGTCATAAACAAGTTCATCCACGTCCAAAATTCCAGTATATGTCAAATATTATTACAATAAAATATTTGGTTCCAACACTATTCTATTTAATATGAAGTGATTCATTTTTCACTATTTCGTAAAAATGTTTAGGGAGTTGTTGGTAGGTGATCTGCGAGATGTCTCTGAGCGCAAAGGGTTAAAATAGTCCTACCAGTAAAGACCAAGTCCTTCAGAACCTCTTTTTTTTGAGTCAAGAGTCTCATTCTGTCACCTAGGCTGGAGTGTAGTGGCATAATGACGGTTCACCAAGTCTCAAACTCCTGGGCTCAGGTGATCCTTCTGTCTCAGCCTCTCGAGTAGCTGGGACTACAGGTGTGTACCACCATGCCTGGCTAATTTTGTATTTTTTGTGGACTGGGGTCTCACTATTGTTGCCCAGGCCAGCTGTGAGCTCTCAGGCTCAAGCAATTCTCTTGCCTGGGTTTCCCTCTGCTGGGATTACAGATGTGGGCCACCATGCCTGGTCATGAACCTCCTTTTGAAGGGAGAGGGGAAGAGCAAGAAGAGAACTCAGAGAGAAGAAGGATAATACTATGCTAAGTTGGAACTCTCTTACATGTGCCTTACACAAAGCTTTTCCTTTACTTTATGACCTGGCAGAAGAGGATTTGAAAACTTCCAGAAAGCAGCAGGCCATTATTAATCGGTGTTCCAAATAGGTCAAATGCAAACTATGAATGTTAAAAAAAAAAACCTATCCAATGCTAAGCACCTCAAGCATCTACATTTTCTCCCATATGAATAGAGGGGAAATGCCAAAGAATTAAATTTGCAGATTTTGAGACTATATTCACATCTCTATTAAAAGAACAAAAAATGAGTTTTTTAGCCTCACCTCTCACCAATGAACAATTTGCTCAAATTTAAAGATAAAAGGTATCTCTAGAGAAGCCTACACTCAGATATAAAAAAACCAAAAAGAAACAGCACACCCTGAAAATGGAGTACTATTGGAAATCAGCACTGATCTGGGTTATTCACACTCACCACTCTTGCCACCACATGTCTCCCCACTCCATCTATGAACAATTCTAGGCTGTCTCCCATTCCGAGCCATAGTGCTCCATCACAGGCTCAGTGTTAAACATCGTGGTGTTGGGTTTCCAATATTGAAGCTTTATATTAAAAAGCATTTTAAAAGGACCACGGGTGAAGCATTATAGGGCCCAAGGGTATTCCAATACCCTCAAAAGGAAAACCACCTCCTGGTAGGGAAGTCACTTTCATCACCCCCAGACCACTGAAACTCCAATGGGAAAATGTGAGCTCATGTGGTTAATTATGGCTATTGCAGGCCATGCAACCTCAGATGTCACATTCTGTTGCCAATCACTTTAGCTCAAAAACCAAAAGGTTTCAGGTTTCCAGCATTCCAAGATCTGAAAGATTTTTTACCTGCCAAAGCCAAAACCCAGCTCTCTGGGGTGTGCTTTTCCAGTAAGCATTAATGACGTCCCTCACACCTAATGCAGAGCCGAGGCTTGTGTTCCCTATGCTGTTCTGGGGGTTAGAAAGGTCACAGCTGATAGTTTTGTTAGTAAGAAGTTGAAGGGGGAGTAGAGGGTCTAGGGAGAAACCGGAATGAATTGTAAAATTCAGATATAAGAAAAATACGCTAATGCAAAGAAAGTTATAAGAGGCTTAACAATAAAATAAAAACCTGCAGTTTCTCCATTATAAATACTTCTGATTTCTTTTTTAAACGTAGGTAGCCGCTCAAGGCTGCAGCTTTTGTGTAATTTTTATGGCAATAAATTCCACAAACACACAATGGCCATGACAACATTATAAATTAATTCAAATACTCCTTTGATTTATATGTTGGACAAACTATTAATATTCAAATGCATCCAAGTACAATAAGTGATCTAAAAGCTCTTACCATCCTGCCTTCCCAATCACTGAGGCAGCTGATTTGTTAAGGAATCAAGCACCCACTGATCCAGACAGGACAAAATATTTAAGACTCTAATCACTGCCACAGCATCTATGGAATCATTCCATGTTCTCAATGAGACACTGTTTGACATATGGACTCTCCTTTCCAAGAAATCATGCCTGCATAAAGGGATACAGACACAGAAGGAAATCTGGGTCTCATTACCACAAAAGGCTCTCGTGTTATGGATTACTTAAAAACACACACGCACAAACATTTTTTTAAGCTAAATGTCTCAGTCGATGGAACTCAGATGAACACCCTTCATTGTACAATTTCCCCCCATTTTGTCCAGGTTTCTTTGGCATACTCTAACAGTAACTTACCCATTTAGAAAAATACAATAAAGCTTGGGCACCATGGAGTTTTCCCAAACAGTATCAACCCATGCAATACAAAAAGTCTATCCCAGCAAAGTCTCATGAATATCATAGGATAACTAGTTTGCAGTTCCTCACTAGCATCTCTCCCAGAAAGCAGCTGGCACGGAATACTAAAAGGTTGTCAGAGGTTTAGAGAGGTTATCATTCAAAGCAAGGGAGAAAATCACATCATGACAAGAACATGAGCCTGAGAATCAGGCAGACCAGGGATAACCTTAGCTTTACCACTGGCTAATATGACTCCTTGGAAAAACTAATCTGAGTCTCAATCTTCTTATTAAAAAAAAAATTGAGGGTAACTCCTTTCCTCACAGAAGGAATTAATTCTCATAGCTGTGAGAATTAAAGTTATAAATGTGACAACGTCATGTGTGATGTTCCATGTTGCCATATTTCTACTTCCCAACCTAAAATATCCTCCCATATTTCTTTCTACAGGGAAACACCATGTCATCTTTTAAGGCAGTGCAAGCATCATCTTCTCTCTAAAGGTTTTCCTGATAGTTCTGAGTATCTCTGCTTCTTTGAGTTCCTTGTACCTGGTATAAACCTCTAAGCACCTGATACAAAGCATGAATTCAGTAAATATTTCTTTTCTTTTTTTTTTTGAGTCGGAGTCTCACTCTGTCGCCCAGGCTGGAGTGCAGTGGCACACTCACAGCCACCACCTCCATCTGCAGGGCTCAGGTGATTCTTCCACCTCAGCCTTCCAAGTAGCTGGAAACACAGGCATGCATGTGCCACCACGTCCGGCTAATTTTTTTGGTCTACTGTAGAGACAAGGTCTTGCCAAGTTGCTCAGGCTGGTTTCCAACCCCTAAGCTCAGGCAATCCTCCTCTCGCCTCGGCCTCCCAAAGTGCTAGGATTACAGGCGTGAGACACTGCACCTGGCTATAAATATTTCTTGACTGGCTTGACTCCAATTCCGACTCCCTCAAATGGACTGTAATCTCATGGTGGTAGGATCAGTGTCTTCATCATCTCTGCATACTCTCAGCACCAGACACAGCAGATGATGTGCACATGGCCCTTAATACACTTAGTATATGGACATGCCTTGCAGAATGCAAACATAAGATTTTTAAAGTCCAATACTCCAATATGTGCTTCTTAAAGTTTCTGATTCCTAGGGGTCATGGAGAGTGAATAACACCTTAGAGGAAAAATAAACATTTCTGTCGTTTTATCTCACATTTCCTCTTTCAGCAACAGCAATAAGAAGCGACACTAATTTTTCAAAGGGTAGAGAGAATATATTCAGCTTAATAGGTACTCTAAGTACTATGAAAAACTAGGAAACAAGGAACTTAAAAAGAAAAGTATACAAAATCAAGAAACATCCAGGGTAGACTAAGGTAACAGACTGCCTTGCCACTCCTGATATTCCTGCTTGCCTTCCTTCAACCCATTTTGTAATAAGCAGCCAGAGTGACTTTGAAAAGCCTAACTCAGCTCATGCCATCCCTCTTCTTGAAGCCCTTCAGGCATTTCGCAGTTCCCCAAGAACAAAATACCAACTCCTCACTGTAGCCTCAAAGCCCTGACTGCCCTCCCCATCTTCTCGGATATAACTCTTCCCCTTGTTCACTATGCTCAGCTGTGCAGGTCAGTCTTTCCTGTCCTTCCTTCTGTCCTCTCTCTTTTGCAACTAATTCCAATTATATTTATTGAGTACCTTGTATGAGGGGGGACTCCCAGAAAACTGGAATTAGCTTTTGGAGGGTGGGCCCCGTGTAGCACATGCTTCCCCTGCTAGGTAAGTGTTCTAGGAACCCATCAGCATCAAGTGTAACAGCTAGTGTTGATATGAGAGGCTGCCTTCGGCTTCAGTGAATTTTTTTTGGAGATTCTTTCAATGTGATTGCCCATTTCATGATGGGTGATTTACGAGTGCAACTGCCCACACTGCACTGAGTGTTCAAGCAGATTTTGACCCAAAACAGCATGTGTCCCGTGCCCCACCCTCCCTGTTCACCCAATCTCACCCTGAGCAGCTTTTTTTTGTTTCCTTGAAGAAAAAAGTCCTCAAAGGGAAACGTTTTGCCGATGTGGAAGAGGTGAAACAAAAAACAGCAGAAGCACTAAAAGGCATCAAAAACTGTTCTGGGCAGTGGAAAAAGTGTCTCCACAGGTGTACTGCATCAAATGGAGAGTATTTTAAAGGTGACCGGAAGTTTAAACATGTAAGAATAAATACACAATTTTTTAATAAATAAATTCTGGTTGCTGGGGGGTCCCCTTCATCCTTAAGAAGCTCTTTCAAATGTTTTCTCATTTGATCACCACAAGTTAGAGATATAGATCTTAACTCATTTTATAACTAAAGAAATGAAGCTCAGAGATTATGTGATTTACCCAAAATACAAGTCTTTTCTCCCATCCCCCAACCTTGAGCTTTCCCAGATATGCCAAGCCCATTCCTGCCTCATCAAGACCTTAGTACTCACTGCCCCTTCTGTCTTCTCTGACAGTTTTATCTAAAGTAGTTTCCTTCAATCTCTACGATAGTGTATTCCTTTATTAAATACTTGCTAATTACTTATTGTCTTGTTTATTGGCTGTCTCCTTCAATAAGCACCATGGAAGGAGAGAACATGTTTGTTTTCTTCATCATTGTAGCCTCAAAACCCTGCACAGTGCTTGGCATATAGGTGTCCAATAGGTATTTTTTCAAAGAATGACATTCTGTATCCCAAACCTGTTACGGGACTCAAAGGGCTCAATATGTTTAGTCGATGATTGGATGCACATATGTGCAGTAGCTTCAAGACATCAAACACAAGCACATTTCTGTGACTATATTATAGAGACTTGAGGGAGCACTATGAAATGGAAACCAGACAAATCCCAGCTATATCATTACATAGCTTTGTGGTCTCAAGCAGGTCAATGAATATCACTTTCCTGATAGGGCTCCTTTGTTGGTTTTTGTGAGAATTAAAGACAAGGCAAAATCTCATGCTTTTATAGATAATGGTATGCCTCACTTAATCTTCACAACAATCTTGTAAAACAGGTAGGACATAAATTAATATGTTCATACTATCAATTAGGAAATCAACTCAAAGGTCACATGACTTGCTCCAAATTATATGGTTTACAGAAGAGGAACTAGAACTTGAACACAGGTTTTCCAACTCCTGGTTTATGGCTCTCCTTTTATCATGCCCAACAACCTACTGGTAAGGGCCCAAGGACGTAATGGATTAAAATAGTATTAAGTGTTAAAGGACTACCAATAACAATCGTTTCTTTTTGAAAACCAGAAGAAAGTCCCAATCAAAACTAGCAATGCTCTCTTCTTGAATAACTTCTTTCCAAATAGATAATATTCTGGCTTTGGGAATAATCTATAAATATATCACAATATTGTAGGCCTCAAAGTATCATTCAGGCTAAGGGAAAAGAACTTTGCTAACAATAAAAACAATCTGTTTACCGATATACCAAAGAAAATGATTCTTTGGAATATCTGCAAATGTCTATAGGAAAAATAAAAGATTTTAAAATGTAGAAATTATTACAAATCATATTCTATAATACCTTTAATGTAACTGTTTTGTCAGAAGAGAAGAGAAATAATGGTATAACAAATTAAACCTGTAGCAGTGGGAGTGGTGCCAAATTAAATTTTCAAACACTTTTCAGGTCAACAAGAATGTGACTTTCTAAATAATAAAAAAAAGATTAGTGTTTAGTGTTCCTCTGCTCCCAACCACACAAATTTTTCAAGACAAAAAATCAAAACATAAGGACAGGGAGATTATTGATAGTTCTTAAAAACCCTACTTCCTTATTTGCTTAAAGCAAATCTATTTTCTTTTAAATTTCAAATATAAAGCTCAATAATTATTTTTCTATGATCAGACCAAACATTCTCTTATGTCTCCCATCAGGGAATCTAACCTACATACTTGCAACTGGGAAGGGCTAGAAGGTCCAAAATCCTTCTGGATAAAGTACTAGGCAACCAACATTTCAAAACAACTCTATTCCCATATATATTTTATATATATGGGAATATATATTTTATATATATATATATGTATTCTTTATATACACCACATCTTTTGAAGTAAACAAAGAAAATACTACCTTGGAAGTCCTCAGAATTAGGCAACTTGACACCACATACAAAGTAATCCTTATGCTCATTCTGTGAATTTAACCAAAGAATGAAATTAATTCTTCTTATATTTAAAGTAAATAAACTCTAAGTCAAATTTCAAAAAACTCAGCAGGTTGTTGTTGACACAAAAACAATAATACCATCCTAAACCCAAAATATTATCCTAATTATTAAAGCTGGATAAGGAATACAAGATGATTCATTATACTCTCTCATACATATATATACATTTGAAATTTTCTATAATAAAAACATCTAAGCCATCATGTCCAAGGAAAAAGCCATGTAAAGTTATCATCATAAAAATATCTTTGGCTAAGTCACATCTATAAATGATTTAATAAGATTCTGGAAGCAAACTGAAATCCTATTAACTTCTTTCTCTTAAAATTAGTGTTTTAAACCTCTTTTCATTAAAAAGAAATCCATCAAATTTAGCAGATTTGGTTCTCTAAAGAAGAATACTAATCCATTTTTACAGAAGTTTTACTTTTTGCATTTATTCTAAGACATTAGATTAGGTTCAAAAACTTAACATCCTGTCAGTTATCCCAGGACTATCTTAAGTAACACTAATAAATGTATAATTAGCAATTATATGTTTTTCTTTCTTTGAGTTGGGGTCTCACTCCGTCACCCTGGCTGGAGTGCAGTGGCATGCTCACAGCTTACTACAGTCTAATCTCCTGGGTGCAGCCTCCTAAGTAGCTACTCCTAAGTAGCTAGTACAAGACCATGCCTAGCTAATTCTTTTGATTTCTTGTAGAGATGAGGTCTCACTATGTTGCTGAGGCTGGTCTCAAACTCCTGGGCTCAAGCAATCCTTCTGCCTCAGCCTCCCAAAGTGCTGGGATTGTAGGCATGAGTCTGCTTCCCTGCCCAACAATTATATTTTAAAAGCGGTGTAAGCCGGGCTCGGTGGCTCAGCCTGTAATCCCGCGCCTTTGGGAGGCTGAGGTGAGTGGATTGCCTGAGCCCGCGGGATCGAGACCCGCCTGGGCAGCGAGACCTCATCTCTACAGTAAACCAAAAAATCAGCCGGGCGTGGTAGCGCATGCCTGTAATTCCAGCTACTTGGAAGGCTGAGGTGTAAGGATTGCCAGAGCCCAGCAGGCCGAGGCTGCGGTGGCCGGAAGTGGACACTGCACTCCAGTCCGGGCGACAGATTGAGACTCCAACTCAAAAAAAAAAAAAAAAGTGGTGTATATATGTGTCAGAAATAGTGAGAGGGGATAATTTGAGTAAAAGGATCCTAAAGAAATAAAAAATGACTTGACATTCTTTCAGATGATGGGTGCTTCCCACCATCAAATTGATATAAAGACTAAAATTGTGGAACCTAGGGCCAATCAAGTCTAAATCTACTTTTAAAATAGGTATTAGCTCCTGAAAGAATGATGACAGTGCATGTGATTATGACCAGAGCAATGAGCTTTTTCACTGAGAGCAAATTTCAAACAAAAATTATCGTTTCAAAAAGTAAAATTATTTCAGAAAATGCAAAGCTTACAACTTACCAAATCAATAGGGTAAATGTAGGAAAGCTCAGAGAGTAACTGCCTGCAACGAATTGTCAATTGAGCATTGGTCTTCAGAAAGAGTTCTCTAATGAGGAAAGAAAGAAAGTACATTTACTTAAGAAATACGCTTTCATGTTTTCTAACACTTAGTGCCACATAAATAAAGATTAAATGGTCTGTAGTAGGCCACAGAAACCCAGAAGGAGAGGCAAGAACAGTAGCTACCATGAATCTTGAACTATCTCCAAGTAGTTTCATTCAAGTTAACCAAGGCCACTGTGTATGCCTTGCACCTTGATGAGAGATGCAATGGAAACAGATAATCATTCACTGAGCACCTACAAATGGCTCTATTCAATTGTTACAACTCTAGTAGGCTGATATGATTATATACCCATTTATAAACAAAGAAACAAGATTTAGAGAAGCTGAGTAATCTGACCAAGATTTCACAGCCAATATTTAATGAGGCCAATTTGATTTCAGGAAAGATCCATATGGTATTTTCTCAAAAGTATTCTTTCACACGAAAATTATCTCAAAAAACAACCAGTTGCAAAGTAAGAAAAATAACAAAATAAGAAGCTGTAGCAAGAGATGACCCAGCTCTTCTCTTAAACTATTTAAGAAATATGAGCAATAGATAAAATATCCATAAAATAAACTACCTGCTTAATTGTGTCAACAATTTAAGAACAAGAGGAATTTGGAGAAACTGTAGGTCGGAGTAGAATTAAGAAGTTGTATAATGCAAAGAGCATTGTCATATGACATATATATGGGTTTTATTCCTGATTCCTAGCAAGGAGTATCTAAACCCCTTAAAATTTCCTGAGGGATTAGTGTGTCTTTTGCTATTCTTTATGAGCACCTTTGGATCATACCAGAGTTTATGCTAATGAAATGATCTAGGATCGGACTCCTAGACAGTCTCAGGATGGAACTGGCCACTAGAGAAGCAAAGCAATTATAGGGCTGGAATTTGCAGCCCCACACACGAACCTGTGAGAAGAGGGCTGGTGGAGGGTTGGAGGTCAAAAACTCCTAAGACTCTTGAACTACAAGATTTGGTTAGCTCCCAGACCGGAGGCAGTTGGAGGAGGGTGTGCACAGAGAAGGCATGGAAGTTCTGTGCCCCTCCCCTATTCCTTGCCCTATGCATCTATTCCATCTAGCTGTTTGTTTAGCCGTATCCTCTGTAATAGCCTTTATCATAAACAAGTAAACATTAAGTAAATGCTTCCCTGAGCTCTGTGAGCCACTCTAGCAAATTACTCAAACCCAAGGCAGGGATTATGGGACCCCATATCCTAAGCAGGTCAAGCAGCAGCACAGCTCACGACCTGGGGCTTACAATTGACATCTGATGTGGTAGGACAGCGGTCTTGTGGAACTAAGCACTTAACCTGTAGGACCTGAGACTCTCCAGGTAGTGTCCAAAATGTATTAAATCATAAGACATACAACGAGTGTCTGCTGAAGGACCTAGTGTCAAAAGTGTTGGGTTGAGAGGCATGCCAGAGTAAGAAAAACACTTTTGTTTTTCCTATCTAAAACAGCACTGAAGATATAATGGAGTCCAGTCCTGGATTTGCTAGTGAGCTGGATAGTGACTTCCCACAGTCTTGCTTTCCTATCTGCAAACTGAGGGAATTATAATAGATAATCTCTATGTTCTTTCCAGCTCTAACATTCTTTTTTTTACAATTAAACTTTCTTATAGAGATGTGGGGTACAAGTAAGGATTAATTACACAAGTAGGCTGCATGAAGGTAAAGTTTGGCCCTCCAACTGGCCCTTATTCCCTGTGGTATAGTATTAGGTACCCCTTATGTTGTTAAGCGCCCCTCCCCTCCCCTGGCAGTGGCCAGCGACTGCCAATCCCTCCCTTGTGCTAATGTAGTTAATATTCAGGTTCCATTTATGAGTGAGAATATGTGGTATTCAGTTCTTTGTTTCTGTGATAGAACGCTAAGTATGATGGTCTCCAACTCCACCCAATTTGCTTCAGATTCCATAATTTTGTTCTTCTTTATGGTTGTGTAATACTCCACTCTGTATATGTACCAAGTTTTCTTTATCCAATCCACTTTCAATGTGCAGTAGGGTTGGTTCCATGCTTTTGCTATTGTGAATATGCATATGCAGGTGTCTTCGTGGTAGAATGATTTATGTTCCTCTGGGTATATTCCCAGCAGAGGGACTGCTGGATCTTATGGAAGATCAATTTTTAGTTCTTTTAGGAATTGCCACATTGCTTTCTATAGAGATTAAACTAGTCTGCCTTCCCACCAACAGTGTAAAAGCGTTCCCTTTTCTCCATACCAGGTCTAACATTCTTGAATCCTCAATTGCTAAGGTTTCTTGAAGACAGTTGCAAGATGGAATAACTTTCCAGGAGAAGTGAGTGAAGGTGAGCTAAAGAACAGAGGTGGTAATGAACCGAGCATGTGTTGGAAAAATAAAAACTACCAGAATTTGTTGAATGAATGTTTGGGGAGCAACTAAGATTAACCACAGTTATACAGTACCAATTTATTAAAGGCTGTTTGAAAATTAGGCAAAAGAATCACCATATTAAGAAGTCAAAAAATAAGGTAAAAATGGTATTTTAAGAGGAGAGGTCTGATGGCAGCATGGAGGATGAACTGGAAAGATAGATTAATGTTAGAGAGATAAGCTAGGAGCTCCTTAGGTTAATCTCAATGATCTAACATAAAGCAGGAGTAAGTCTAGAGAAATTACTGAAAGGAAATTATAAGCTAAACTGCATGTAGCAGACAGGAGGAGGAGATTCAAACATTAAGCCAGGGTGCTGTGGCCTAGGAAACTCGAACAGCATTCATGTTTCTCATTATGACCACATACTAGGAACTTTCATAACTAGCTTCTAGCACAGTACATGACACATAGTAGGTGCTTAATGAATATTTGTTGAATAAATGAATGTGGCACTGAAGTGTATGAAATATAAATTAATATCATCAGTGTTTAAAGAAGAATGCTACTTTTCCAAATGTATCCTCACAGTAAACTGAACACTCATAGCAATGATTCTCAGCGGTGCATTTACCTTTTTGCAGTACACTCCTTTCTCAGCTCATTTAGGGATTCCTTCTGGAGTTGAAGTTTGAGATGCTCAGCTGAAAATGTACTTCCTAAAGAGAGAGGAAGGAGACAATTCATGTGTAACACTGCAGACAGGACTGTTCAACCACAGCACAGGACACCAAGCCCAGTCCCCAGACTGTGAGAGTGAAATGAAAAGTTAGGCAAAGTGCATTGAGTACAGACATCTTTTAGGGAAATTAGAAAGAATAAACTTTCCTATTGACCCAATTTTCACACAAATCCAACCTCTAGCAGGAGCCAAAGAGAAGGCACCTAAGACTCTCTGCCTATAGAAATTTCTGGATTGCTGACCAAGAAAACCATGATGAGATTTCAAAATCCAGACTTCATTTTTAAAAAAGAGTGGTTAATTTTCTTCCAACCACAAATGCCATATAACAACACTACTGAAAATATAAAAAGTAGAGAAAAAAAAATCACCTGCATTTTGACTACTATAACATAGTTCCTAAATATAAGTATTTCTATAAACTTTAATCTTTCTCGCAAATATCAGTATTTTAGTGAAAATCACAGTACAAGAAAAGTATATTCTGATTTTTCCATATTATGTCACACGCATTTTTACATGTTGACAGATAGTCTGAGTTATGGTTGTATAAAATTTAACTCCATGAAAGTGAATTATAGAAGTATTCCACATTTTAACTGATACTTTCAGATGCTAATTCTATGATAGGACATTTAGTTTTCTTTAAGAGTTTATTTTAGCATTCTCATGATTAATATTTGTGCTTATATGCATGATTTTTGTGTTTTGAAGCCCGCATTTCTGTTATCATAAAAACTTACATCTTCCTACTCTGAGAATTGCTTCTTAGGATCTTGACAATCCAGGTCTGATTACAACTTCAGGGGCCCACAAAACAGACAATCTTAGATCTTGACATACTGTTTTACAACTTAGTGTAAACTCTTAAAGTTTAAACTCATCTTACAAAGGAGGTTAGTTTTAAGAACTGTGACCCAATAAGAAAGCATGCCCTAAGCTCTTGTGCATACCTCTCACAGGGAGAAGCAGAAAGTAGGTTAAATGACCAGGATACAGTTTGAACCTCAGCACTAAATCCACCAACCTAAGCAACTTTCTCAACCCATTGCTAAGTTGGAAACTTTGATCCTCAAAAGACCTTAATCAATGAACACCACTTATCTTCTTTAACCCACAAAATAATTCCTCCTCAAATCTTTACCTTAATGATTTTATAAGTCATTTAGGATGGCACCCTGCACTCCCAGGCACTTTCATCAGAAGACATATGAATTCTTCTACCATTACAGAAATCTGGAATATTTTTCACCCCAGATAAATTAGGCTGCCTCAACTCTAACAGTGCTAGTCAAACCACAAATAAAGACCCAATACAGACCTGGGCTTCAAAATACAAGTGTGTGTCCTTCCTCAGTTTTGAAGACTCTTTAGAACATGTTGTTACATGACCAAGAAAAAAAAAGTGGCAAAAAGGAAAACTAAATAGGTAAATCTGAGTAAAGAATAAGGTGTGCTTTTTAGTATTATTCTTATTCTTGTAACTTTTCTCTATGTCTGAAGTGATTTTCATATAAACAGTAAAAGAGTAGATCTAAATCCAGGTCTAGACAGGGGTCACCTGAGAGGCTATGACTTTCCACAGGCTTTGTCAATACTAAGGATTTGGAAATCACACTGGTACCACCTCTCCAAAACATACAAGGTTCATTTTTCTATTAAAAGTAATTGGTTTGATTGAGGTAAGTGCTTACTGGTTACAGGGGTAGCCTCTGGAATAATAGTTATTTAGGCTCGGACAGAGAAATAAGTATTTGAAGGTACCTCAGAAAAATCAACCTAAATTCTAAAAGTCACATCAATATAAGTAATAATACTGAGGCAATAGCGTATTCAATCTCTACAGGGTTGTTTAAGCTTTTATTACCAGCCTATCTACTACATGACTGGTGCTGTGTCCTTCTAAGGATATTCTATCTGGAAGCAAAGATATCCATCTTTTTTTTTTTTTTAGTTGGAGTCTCACTCTGTCGCCCAGGCTGGAGTGCAGTGGCCGCTTCTGGCCACCACAGCCTCACCTGCTGGGCTCCGGTGATCCTTCCACCTCAGCCTTCCGAGTAGCCGGAATTACAGGCACGCGCTACCACGCCCGGCTGATTTTTTGATTTATTGTAGAAATGAGGTCCCGCTGCCCAGGCGGGTCTCAAACCCGCGGGCTCAGGCAATCCACTCACCTCAGCCTCCCAAGGCGCGGGATTACAGACTGAGCCACCGAGTCTGGCTTAAAGGTATCCATCTTTAAGAGCATACTTACATCCTGTTTCTCATCTAAATTTCTCTCTAGATTTAGCATTGATCGATGATTTGTTTGAATCAATCTTTACTTCAGTGTCTGCAAAATAATAATCTAACACCAACATTCCCTCCGTAATTACTAGTCAGCACTCAGCATTCTTTTCTGAATAAGAGCACTCTCTTCTCCATTAACTATCTATTATCAATGTGGAATCACAAATTCTTTTTTGTTTTTCAATAATCTATAATTAATTACTGCACATAATTATTTTGGTGCTCAAGTGGTCCCAGATTCAGCCAATGGGACTCTCTTCAATTTGCCTCCAGTGCCCATGAGACATACTACCATGATGTTACTTAAAAGTACTTTATAATTTTAATTTCTTTTAAAATTCTTTTTCCTAGAGACAGGGTCTCACTATATGTTGCTATACAGTCTCAAACTCCTGGCCTCAAACAGTTCTCCTGCCTCAGCCTCCCAAGAAGCTAGGATTACAGGTGTGAGCCACTATACCCATCCTATAAATTTAATTTCTGTAGGCTTTGTAGTGATGTCCCTTTTCATTTCTAATACTGGCTTTATCTTTTATTACTTAATCAGACTGGCCACAGGCTTATCAATTTTACTGACTTTTTTTTTTTTTCCAAGGAACCCCATTTTGGTTTCATTGATATCCTCTACTCTTTCTATTTTCAATGTCACTGATTTCTGGCCTTTATTATTTCCATCCTGCTTGATTTGGGTTCAATTTGTTCTTTTCTAGTTTATTAAGGCACAAGATTAGATTATTAATTGGAGAGCCTTCTTTTCTTACATAAGCATCAAATGCTATAAATTTCCCTCTAACCTTGTATCCCTTTGTGTTTCGTTATATTTTCACTTTCATTCAATTAAAAATATTTTCAATTCTGCCTTGTTATTTCTTCTTTGACTTATAGTTTATTATATGTATGCTGTGTAATTTCTAAATAGTTGGAATTTTCAAGATATTTTTCTGTGACTCCTAGTTTATTTCTGTTTTGGTGAAAGGACATACTTTGTATGATTTTAATTATTTTGTATTTGCTTTATGGTACCAAATACGGTCTAACTGAATGCTCCATGTATACTTGAATATGCATATTCTGCTAGCATTCAGTGGAGTGGTGCATTGTCAATTAAGTCAAGTAAGTTGATAGTGTTGTCAAGGTATTTTATCCTAACTGATTTCTCTCTACTTGTTCTATCAATTACTCAGAGATGAAAATGTATGAAGCCTCCAACTATAATTGTTCATTTAACTCTTTCTTCTTTCAGTTCTACCCCTTCTGCTTTATATATATATATATATATATATTAAGTTCTATTGTTATGTTCACACATATTTAGAATTGTTATGTCTTTGGTGAACTGATCTAGTCACCAAAAGGTAATATCCTTCTTTATCTCAGGTAATAATCCTTGTTCTGAAGTCTACTTTGCCAGATACTAATATAGTCACTCCAGTTTTCTTCAGATTGTTATTTACACAGTATATCTTTTTCCATTTCTTAACTTTTAATCTATCTACCTTTATATTTAGGTAGATATTTACCTTGTAGATAGCATTTATTTTGAGCAGTGTTTTCAATCAAATCTGGACAATCTTTTTTAATGAAGATGTTTAGACTATTTACATTTAATATAATCATTAACATAGTTGAATTAAAATCTACCATTTTGCTAGTGTTTTCACTATGTTCCATCTATTTTTGTTCCCTTTTCCCTCTTGTTTGCTTTTTAATTAATTAATTTTTGATTATAAAGATGTGGGGTACAATTCAGGGTTAGGTATACATATGTTGATCATGCAGGTACCCTTGTTGATGAGGTATGCCCATCCCTTCCCTAGCAGTTTCACTAACTATCAATCCCTCCCTTCCTCCCCTGACAGTTTCTCACTACTGCCAATCCATAGTATTATAATAATTGTTCAAAATCTACTTATGAGCGAGAACATATGGTACTCTGTTCTTTGTTTATGTGATAGATCACCAAGTATGATCGACTCTAAATCCATCCAAGTTGCTGACACGTCCATATGTCTGTCCTTCTTTATGGCTGCATAATATTCCGCTGTGTATATGTATCACATTTTTTTTTTAATCCAGTCCAGCTTCGATGGACAACATGGTTGGTTCTATGCTTTTGCTATTGTGAATAGAGCTGCAACAAACATGTGTGCAGGTATCTTTTTTGTAGAATGATTTGAGTTCCTCCAGGTATATTCCCAGTAGAGGAACTGCTGGGTCATATTGCTTGCTTTTTTAATTATGTCTATGTTTTTGAATTGAGTATTTTTTGTGATTCCATTTTTTTCTTCACTATCAGCTTATGTTTACCTCTTTTAAAAGTTTTAGTGGTTTTCTAGGAGTTTACAATATATAATGTTAATTAATCACAGTCTGCCTTCAAAAACAGGTTGAGCATCCCTTATCCAAAATGCTTGGGACTAGAAGTGTTTCAGCTTTAAGATATTTTTGGATTTTAGAAAATTTGCATTGTATTTACCAGTTTGGCATTCTTAAATCCAAAAATCTGAAATCTAAAATGTTCCAATAAGCATTTCTTTTAAACATCATGTTGGCACTCTAAAAGTTTCAATTTTTGGGACATTTTGGATTTCAGATTTTTAGATTATAATTCTCAATGCATAATATTATGCCACTTCATGTAGAGTGCAAAAATACTAAAAATGGTACACTCAATTCTTCCTTTCCCTAGTCTTCAATTCTTCATACATTTTATTTAATGCACATGCTATAAACCCACAAACATCATTATTTTTGCTTTAGAAAGTCAACTTTTACCTTTTAGAGTAGTTAAAAAGTTTTTAATGTCTTTATATATACCTTTACTTCAACCATTTCTGGAAATCTCAAATTTGTTTTAACTTTTCCTTTGGGGGGCATGTGGGGATGGTTTGCTAGAGACTTTTTCTCAATGGTCCTGTACTATTCTCAAATTTAGGTACTCCCTGTGAACCTGCACCTAAGCAAGGGTCTCTCACCACGCTCTTGCCTCTCCTCAGGTAGTAAACTACTACGACTTGTTACTGTGCTTTCTATCCTGGTAGGGGAGAAGGACAGATAACTGCTCTGTTGTTCTGGCCCAACCAGGAATGCCTTGTATCTTGGCTATCAGGTTAGGGCTTTATAGATGATCTTGCTCCTCTCCCAGGAGAGATGTCTAATAGTCTAGGACCAAAACAGCTTTCTACTCCACCCCAAAGGGTGGAGATTTTTTTCCTTTGTTCCTCTTACAACCAAAACAGGTTTTTATCTGTGTCCTAGGACTACAGAGTTTGCAGCTCGGTTCCGGAGGCTTCATTCTTTTGTTCTTAGAGAAGAAGAATTATCCTTTTCTTCCAAGCACAGTCACTCCCTTCCTCCAGACTTAGACTTCTGATTTACTGCCCTGCCCTAAATCTTACTTATGAATATCTAATGGAAGTCTATGCAGAAGAAACTGAAAACAGGTATGTACTGCTTTATATCTGCTATATTCACAAACCAGACTACACTTGGCCATTAGCAACCCATTAAAAGCTTTAGTTGAATTATTTTACATTCTTATACAGTGCCCCCAACTTCTTCCCAGGCACTATCACTAGCAATCAGTACTCAACATCCTGTCTCTGCTTGGAGGTTGTCTCTTTCCTTAGACATCAGGCTACTTGGTAGCCCTGAGATCTTAGTTCTCTGATTGATTTAAGAAAAGTTATAACTTTGTATATTATCCCGTTTCTTCCTATTGTTAAGTGAAACTCATTCCAGCTTGGCTAGAAGTCAAATCTGAGAACATTAGTTTGTTTTTTTTAAAAGTTCTTCTCTGTTCTTTGTACTTGGGTCAGCTAATGTTTGCTCAACTTTGTCTCACTCATGCTATTTTCCTCAAATATATGATGACCTTTAGCTCATCCTTCAAATCTTTGAATAAATGATTAGATTGATTAGTATAGACAACTGATATAGGCTGCCTTGGAGCTGTAAAGATTTATTTACATAAAAGGCCTCACCCGGCAGTGCTAGCTCAGTATAAGTATGCAGGTCCTGTAGATAATCAGGCTTTCTTTCCTTCAGGGTGTATATGCTGTGACAGTATACCTTTACTTTACATTACTGCAACTGTCAAAGAGAAAGTTACTTTGGGATTTTATTTTATAGTATTAAACTCCTGAATAGAGTTTCCTTTCATGTTTTTCTCTTGGTGGGCTATAAAAGTCCACAGTCACTTTAGGTTTTGCTTTGGCTTTCTACCACGTCAAACACTTATGCCATGGGACCTAACCAGGTCAAGAATTCATTATGTTTAGAAAGCAGCACAGCAAATATTATAGAAAGTTGCTCCAGATACAGAGGAAGAAGTATGGGTCAGTAGGTCCATCTACCTTTACTTTTGCTCTATACTGATCTCTATACTTGGAGTGAAAGGACAAAAGACCAAAATGGAGTTGATATAACCAAAGTGCAGTCATTTCAACATTGCTTAGCTTTGTCATGTTTTGGGGTTTTTTAACACTTCTCTTTGATTTGCCCTCTAATCATCAGCAAAGGGCAGAACCGGTTTCCCAGAGGTAGCTATTGATAATTGTCTTGCAACCCCCCAGGTACTGATTACTTTGCTATTCCAAATATTTGTCTTCCAGTCATAAAGCAGTCCTTCATGACCTATATGACACAGACTCCATGGGAACAGTCCTGCCCCCTTCCTGATGATGTAAAACAGACCACTACCCAATCACCTTGACAGCCTATCCACACCAGAGGAAAGCCTTAAAAGTATTCAACCTCAAGCAGTTACCATGTTTTTGTTAAGTTCTGGCTGTGCCATGCTCTTCTGTAAGCACTGGCCAGCTTCCTATCTGGGGAGGTGGATTCTCCTTTTTCTCTCTCTCTCCAAACTACTTTCTAAATAAAAAATTCTTTCTAATCTAATTTCTGTGCGATTCTTTGCATTTTACTCACAGCACCAGGCTATTCCATGGACCTAACATGCAGATTCCAAGTTTAAAGCCTCTGAGGGCTCTTTTTACCAGGAACCCCCACTGCATCCTTTCCTATTTGTGTTCTAGGCTGCAATTTTACCCTAGCTTATTCATCAAAACAGTCATATAGGCTTTGTATCCTTGAGAACTGTGTCAAAATCTTTGCTATCCCATTGGCACCCTCTTCTGTTTTCACCATTGCCATGGAGATAGATATAGATATAAATACAGATATAGACATTTACTATGATATCACTGGGCTATTAAGAGAGAGGGAAAGCAAATGCATGTGCTTGGTTTATCATCTTCCAAAATTGCTTTCTGAAATATTTGGCCCAGGCATATACCAATGTTATACTCTGTTAAATACGATAGCCCCTCTGTTCAGCAAGAACACAAGTCAGGCACTATAATTTTACTAACTAAATGTCAATGTTGGCTCCTATAAATCTAATAGTTAAAGACTATGACTCTTGCTTCCAGCAACAAAACAAAACACAGACTCTTTAGGCTCTTTCTCACTAGAGTTTGATCTTAGACTGGCCAATGGCCAGCTCTTGTCAAAAATCACAGTTAAAACCAATAAATTTCATTCTTCTGGGTTTTCTACCTCAAGTTAGATAACCAAAAAGCAATATATTTGGAGGACTTGAGCTTCTTTCCCTGCAGAAATGCCTTTTCTCTACTATGATTCATGACGTTGTCCTTCTCAAGTTTCTTGCTGTAACTTTTGTAAAATTGCAATTGACTTTATTTCATTATGATAGTTAATATTTTGCACATAAGAAACTGCCTGCAAGCCGGGCTCAGTGGCTCAGCCTGTAATCCTGCGCCTCTGGGAGGCTGAGATGAGTGGATTGCCTGAGCCCGTGGGTTCGAGACCTGCCTGGGCAGCGAGACCTCATCTCTACAAAAAATCAGCTGGGCGTGGTAGCGCATGCCTGTAATTCCGGCTACTTGGAAGGCTGAGGTGGAAGGATCGCCGGAGCCCAGCAGGTCGAGACTGTGGTGGCCGGAAGCAGCCACTGCACTCCAGTCTGGGCAATAGAGTGAGACGCCAACTCAAAAAAAAATAAAAAATAAAAAAAAAAAAGAAACTGCCTGCTAAATTCCTCTCAGAATTTTGTGCTAAGAGAATTTTTTTCCCCTCCTATTAAAGAAGCGATAGGTTTCCTTATAACAAGCAATAGAATACAAATGATATTTTTCATACTGTTATACAACTGGCAGGAGAGCTGAGGTCAGAGCTAATTTTAGTTCTTAAGAACAATAAGCAGATCCTGTGGGAGGCAGTGTGTCATATTTGGCAAGCCCATGGATGTAGGAATCAGAAAGATCTGGGTTGAAATTCTACCTGTGTTACTTTCAAGACTCTAGACAAGCTCTAACTTCTCTGAGTTTCATTTTCCTCATCTGTAAAATGGGGATAATTTCATTTTTGTTTAATATCTGCATTCTTGTGCCTGCCACCATGAAGCCTTACTGGAATTACTTGTAGCACCCTAAACTATACCTCCATGTTTCTGTATAAACTGCTCCCTTTGCCTGGAAGGTCTCACCTTCTCCCCAGCTATCGACTACACACTATTCTAGGCTCAGTGCAAGAGTCACTTCCTTTACCTGTTGTTCTGATTTTCAGATGTTTAACTTCTGTGTTCCTGTAACACCCTCCATATACCTCTGTCGTGTACTTACCACACCTGTCATTAAGACTCTAACATCTCACAGTATCAGGTTCTTTGTAAGTGTTCCATAAATGATGAATACATGAACTGATGAAAGCAAACACACAGACAAAAATAATTAATGTACTTCCCACTTTCTCTGCAAGCAATATGCTCTCTTTTTACCTCTATGGTGAACCATGTAACTGTAAATGCATTTTTTTTTTTTTGGTAAATACCACTTCCGATGCTTTCTGGGAATACATGAAGAAAAAATTGTAACAAACTAAAATATATTTCTGTCAGGTACTAATTTCTACACATCTATTCCTTCCAGTGCAAAAGGGGAAATTAAAATGAAAGTTTACCTTTCCTATGATCCAAAGAAGACATTACTGAAAAAAAAATTATTATAATTATACTGAAATTGAAATAGAATCAGAAGTTTGCTTAGGAACCATATTTGCACTCTCCTACCCCTTAACTTTACTCTCCCCCTTCATGCCACCCCTGACAAGTTGCCTGGCTTTTATTGCTAACAGCATAAATGCTAGGGGAAATCTGTCCTCAGGCCCAGAAATTTTTGAAAACCAGATATTAATAATTTTGAAGAAAGTCTGTTTAGAAATTTCTGTCAGATGGCTATAAAAAATCAGAATAATACAAACTAATAAAATTTAAATGTTGCCATTATTTCAAATACATATATCAAGTTAAAAAATTGTGAGAAACTGGCCAGGTGCAGTGGCTCATATCTGTAATACTAGTACTTTGGGAGGCCAAGGTGGGAGGATTGCTTGAGTCCATGAGTTCAAGGCTACAGTGAGCCATGATTGTGCCAATGCACTTCTGCCTGGGTGATGACAGAGAGAGACTGTTTCTCAACAACAACAACAACAAATGAGGTGAGAAATAATTTTTCACAAGTAACTTTACAACCTACAAGGAGAAAATTGATAAGCAACACCTAATATTACACTTTAAATAGAAACCTATGACTTTTTGATTTGAAGCTAGAGCATTAATTTAAAAAAATTGTGTGATTCTTCTTTTACCTGAGATGCAGGCCCCTGAAATATAGTAATTTACTGGCCAAGCAGAAGTCAATTAAAGAGAACAAATTGCATATATGGGTCACCTTAATTATTCCAGTTTCTTGTAAAATGACAATAAGAAACTATCACAATCGATGGGAACTTCATATAAAATATTTCCTACTTTGTCAATAACTTTTTATTCACTGAAATTACCGATAGTAATTTCTTTCTCCAAATCTGAGCAATCAAATCTGACATATCCAACCTCACTAAAGGAATGTATTTGCTTTTTATCTTGCTAAAAAAGGAAATTGAAAAATCTAAGTAAAATAGGAGAAAAGTGTGTCTTCTAACAGGTAATTCCCACCAAATGGCTTTGCAGTCTTAAATAGATGATAGCTATGGACACACTTGGGTCAGATAACTTTTTAAGTCTTTTGTAAAATGCTGAGAAATATATCTTTGAC
Source organism: Carlito syrichta (assembly GCF_000164805.1). NCBI lineage: Eukaryota > Metazoa > Chordata > Mammalia > Primates > Tarsiidae > Carlito > Carlito syrichta. Next base: position 352,731 of record NW_007247230.1, on the reverse strand, counting down.
ATTAAATTTTGAATAATAAAGAGATTCAAAACCAAGGTGAACAGATCCCCACGCTTTCTGCCAATTCTACCCTTCTGACATAACCAGAATCTTAGAGCTGGGAAAACGTCTTGACTGTATAATTCAGAATTTTTTGTTTTGTTTTGTTTGTGAAGAGGAAATAAGCCCAAAAAGATGGAACAACGTGTCGAAGGACAAACTGAGAAAATGGCAGATCTTAAATCCAGATCTCTTAATTAACTTAGGTGCTACCAAATTGAAGCAATCTTTGGGGGGGGAAATTTACTTCACCTATCCTGCAATAAAAAGGAAAATAGCACAACAATGTTCTCTAGCTAATGGTCCACAAGCCAAAATGGAAAAAGAGAAAACTGCTAGTTTACCAGCTGGATACACACTAGAAAAAACAATAATGGTATTTTGTTTCATGAAAAGAAGACAAACTTTGGAGTTAGAGAAATCAATGTTTGAATTTGGATCTGTCATTTAATTGTGACTCAGGAAGTATCTCTGAACCCCATTTATCCTCATTTGGGGAAAGGGCGTAAACATTATCTCTTAGGACTATCTTAAGAATTAAATGATATACATATCAAAACTAAAATGCCTTGCATGTTACAGGATTTCAACAAATGTTATCAGCTTCATAGGATTTATGTGAAATTCAAACAAACATATTTTGCAAGGTTTTAGGTAGTAAATAACAGTGAGAAATGCACAGAATTTGGAGTTGAAAGGCCTGGGTCCACATCTCAACTTTGCTCCAAATGGTCTGTGTGTCCCTGGCCATGGTATTTACCTTCCCATTACCTCAAATATACAATGACGGTAACAACATCTGCCCTATTCAGCCATCAGGGATGCATTGAGGATCAAATATAATAATCGCTGTACAAGTACTTTCTAACTGCAAGGTAATACATATATGATTACTCTTACTATCAAGAAATAATTGAATACTTGTAATAAAAGTAGCTTCTTCCTACAAAGATTGGAGAACTGTGCTTTATAAAGTTAGTACCATTTTCCAGGCGCCACTGAAGTATTTCTGAATTTATATCAACATCTGCTATAAGAAACCTAGATTCTACTGGACACACTTCTTTAAGACCAAAGTTCCATACCATTTTTTGAACCAAATTTCCAGCGAACTAATTTTGACAGAGTGCTGCTTCTCAAAGATTTGGGGTTGAGTTAGGACAAAAATTTCTGTAAAACAACACAGAATTAGCTAATGGGAAGGTTACTTGGCTTGATATGTGAATGAGGGGAAATCTGTTTTTTATTAACTATCACAAGTTAAACCACAAATACCTTCCAGAAATGAAAATACATACGTTAATAAGCATGAATACTAAAAAGAGCAGCTTGTGACCCAGCAGGAAGTTGCCACAAGGAACGAGTCAAGAACCACTGCCTTGAGGGTAGAGGATGTGAAAACTTATAGGTATGGAGTAATGAGGCCCCTTGGAATTATGTGGCCACTCAGCAGTAATGGATGAAAATTAGTTATTTCAACTTTCCAATAAATCATCCTGCCACATTGTATTTTTGTAAACAAAAATATAGACACCTGGTTTCTTCCAAATGTTTACACAAATTAATTCCTATGGCACTATTATGAGCAGCTATCCTTACTAAACAGATGTGTAAAAAGATGCAGAGGGAGTAATTCCTTTATAGACAATCAGAAGATTCAGTAGCAAGGTCAAGATTAAATATCATAAGTTATGGACTTTGTAACTTAACCAAAGGGCTCAGAACCAAGTGCCTAGAAAAGCACCAAGTACCCAAGTCATAACATGTAAGAACCCACTGGTAAAATTCATATTAGCAAATCATTTCACTACTGCCTGACAAACACACTACATCAAAGCTGCACGTTCAAGTGACAAATACATCTTTCCCTATCATGTGAGCAAACACCCATGGACTAAGGTGCTTCTAAAACATTTTAACTTGGCTCAAGATTTATTAAATAGAACGTTCGTGTAACAGCACAAGAATAATGTTCAACACAAACTCAGAATAGAATATGTTTAGAACAGAATGTACAAGAATAAGTGTGTGTCTCTGGTAATGTAGCACAACCACGATGAAGACCAGAGCTCCCCAAAAGCAGATCAGGACCTACTAGAAAATAAAAGTGGTTATCTGGATCCAACTACCCCCTCCTTCCTGCTCCCCAGTGCAGATCATCAAGATCCACAGAGATTCCCAATGGGCCTAAGAGTGAGCTACGGGGAAAGCAACATTTGTTATCCTATTTATATGATGTACCAGACTGTCAACATTTCATCTTAACCTTCTAATGATCTAACAGTCCAGGGGAATACAAAATCATTCTCATCTCGGAAGCTTGTCTAAGAGTGATCAAAGGGCTCCTAAAGCATAAAACCGTGGGAAATACATATTTAACTTGAGTATTACCATTTTTTTCCTCCATGATAAAACAAAGATATAAAAATGTCCAACTGTCAAAGTTAAAACACCAGAACAGGCCAGAGGGGGTAGCTCACACCTATAATCCCATTACTGGGAGGCCAAGGCAGGAGGATAGCTTGACCCCAGGAGTCTGAGACTAGCCTAGGCAACATAGTGGAACTCTGTCTCTACAAAATATAAAAAAATAAATGAGCCAGGCATGGTGGTACACACCTGTAGTACCAGCTACTTAGGAAGCTGAGATGGAAGGATCGCCTGAACCCAGGAGGTTGAGGCTGCAGTGATCTGTGATCATGCCACTGCACTACAGCCTGGGCAATAAAGTAAGACTTTGACTCAAATGAATGAACCAATGAATGAAACACTAAAACAGGTATCTACAAAATCCTATCATCTTCCTTTGCAGTACAGTCATGCAGAGTCACTTTGAAGAAGCTCTGCCATAACTTGCTCCGTGGTTTTGGACAAACCATCCTCATCTGTAAATGAGGTAATAATACATAATATCTTTATTATTAGGAGGACAATCATATTTTTAACTTATAGGACTATTAAAAAGAGGTAAAGAACAGAAAGCTCATGACATTACCTGGCACTAATATTCTCTAAATAACAGCAATTAATACAAGCTTATATTTTATAAAATATAAATACAAGCATGTGTGCTACATATATGAGCAATTATTTTTACACCTCAGTCTTTTAAATGGAATAAATATTACAGTTAGAGGTTCAATTGCTTAGATAGCTTGGGACCTCTTTCTATCATAATAAGCAAGTACAACCAGGAGCATAGTTGAATAACTGTGTCATCTCCCTATCTTTTTAACCATATGCTGGAGTAATATACATTCTGTGGGTTTTATAAATCAGATTACTTTTTAAAAGATAGTATTAGAGAGTTTTGGAATCAACAGAAAAATTTTAATCCAAACATTACCTCTCATTAGCTACACAAATTTAAGTAAGTTACTTAACCTCTCTGACCCTGACCTAGAGTTTCATCAACTGTAAAAGGTAAATAATAATAACATCTATTTCATAAAGTTATTGTGGTGATTATAACAAACATCACATCTAAACAATGATAAGCACTGTACTTGAAACATTATAGCTGTTACGATTACTTATTAGAAAAGGGCGAAAGACCACAAACTTTTTAAAACCTCACAGTGTTTTCATTTTGAAAACTGATAATCTTGAAAAAGGCAAGAAATGCAGAAATACATGCTACAAGTTGCAGGTATGTGAGTATAGTAAAAGTTGACAGTATTTCCAAAGCACTATAAGAAATGTGTATTTTCAGAGAAGGTGAAATCTTTTGAAGCAGGTCTTGTATGTTGACAAAAAGTGTCTATTTATTTGAAGTCATTCTAACAGACACTTTATGAAAATGGTCTTTATCACAATGTCTCAGGATTTAAATGTCATTATTCCATCAGACTGTCATTTATAAATCTCAATATGCAGGCTGTTTTGGAATGCAGATCGTTATCACTGCCAAACAATATATCCCCTTTCTGCAGTGTTTCTCACACCAATCTTCCCAAATGAATAACCAGAAGCCAGATAAATCTTTACTTAGCAGTGATACCCACCGCATGACACTGATAACCATCCAACGAATATTTATTCAACACTTACTATGTCTCAGGTATTATATATCATGCCCAAAAGATGTAAGAGTATTTAATGTAGTACTTGGGCAATGCTTGCCCTAGAGTCTGTCCAGAGGAGGAGACATACATTGTTATCACAGCACTACTGTGGAAAAAACACAGGGTGCTATGGAAACACACAGCAATACATCTAACCCAAGGGATAGAGGCAGGGGGGACAAAAGAGAGTCAGTGAAGCTTTCCTAGAAAAAGCAACTTTTAAACAAAGACTTGAATGCAGGTGAGACAGAACACCACACACTTAAGGAGGTTCTGTGTGGCTAAAGCATTCAGATAGAGGCGAGCCACAGAAGACATTTTTGAGTCATCTTGAATCAGGACTTTTACCTTAAATCGTACAGAAAGCCACGAAAGTATAAGATATAGGAATAAAAAGAGGGTATTTTATTCCTATTTTTATAAGATCATTTTGTTTTTCAACTCATCATCATATCCTATACATCCTTGCTATACAAAATGTGGTTCACCAACCAGCAACATCAGCAGAAACTGGGAGTCTATTAAAACTTCAGTGAGACAGTTGTAGATATTATGATTAACCTCAATGTAGAGATGAAGTTAAGTTACTGGACAAGATTGCATAGTGGTAAACAAAGAAGTCAAAGAAACAAGGCCATTTCCTTCCAATTTAATTATTTTCTAAAATTACTAAAATGAAGAAAAACCACATTTATAAAGTTATTCTTTGAACTCAGTCTACATTTCATATAGGTCAAAATGTTAAAACTTGCTAAAAATGACCTACTTTATTTGCATTCCAAATACACTCTTTCAACAATAGATTTTCTGTTGGCCGTTATATCTCATTTATCAACCAATCTCAGCTATGTGAAATATTCTGAAAAAACAACCAGGAAGCCACAAAAGGGTGCAGCAGAGATAAAATAAAGATAAATAATTCATGTACTATCTCTCTCTAATGCACATCACCTATATGAAAGCCTCTCACACACACTCACTTGTGCTCATGCTATTGCCTCCAGGTCAGATGATAAACTAGTATGTTAATTAGTAATCTGAGGAGGATATTAATGTAAAAAATGCAAAGTCCCCACCTTAAAGGGCTTACCAATAAGTAACTGGAAGATAAGGCAACATCAAAATGCTATGAGGATGCAAAAGAGAGAGCAGGCTGCATAATATTCTATTGTGTATATGTACCACTTTTCTTTTTTTTAATCAGTCTGTCTATATGTAATTTCAACTCACCTTTGTCCTGTAATGCAATCTGTTGCTTATGCAATAATGTCACCTCCCGTCCCAAAGCTTTCTTCTGTCTTTCCAGTTCATTTTGAAGCACCAAAATTTTTAATTGCAAGCATTCACTTTCTTTTTTCTAAATGAATAAAATCACAGGTAAATTTATGAATTTCAAAGTCATGGCTATAAATAATCAAACATTCACCATTTTTCAAAATAAATAATGGTTTAAGCACATTAATATTCATCAAACCTATAGATCTCTTGAGTAACTTTACCAATGGCCATCCTTGTAATGAAAAGAATATAGAAACCAGCAAAGAATAAAAGTAGAAATAAATGTCAAGTCTGGGACCCCAACAGACACTACATAAAATATCCCTTCCCTGACACCATAATACAGTAAGACAAAAAGTAATAAAAGTAATAAAAAATAAATGGAGTTCTCAAAAAGTTAAACATAAGGTTAGCATGGTACCCAGCAATCTTACTGCTAGGTACACATCCAGGAGAACTGAAAACATGTCCACATAAAGCCCCGAACAAAATGTTCACAGCAGGGTTATTCATAATAGCTAAAAGTGTAAACAACCCAAATGTTGTTTACACTGATGACTGAATAAATAAACCATATCTATACAATCAAATTATTTTGCAATACAAAGAAGTTAAGTACTGATACATGCTATGCCACGGATGAACCTCGAAAATATGTTAAGCCAAAGAAGCCAGTTGTAAAAGGTCACATACTATATGGCTCAATTTATATTACATGTACAGAATAGACAAATCCATAGAAACAAAAAGTAGATTTCCACTCTTGCCAATCTGAACCAAGGGGCTCTAATCCCCTGCCTGTTCAAAGAAGGCCAAGAGGGGGCCTAGGGCTTTTATGCCTGCTAGGTAGTAACCAATCAAGCCCCAGAGGATCAGTGGACACCACATGGAGATCCTGACCTTTACCATCTATCTAGCAGTAATAAAGTGACCCTCTCTCTCCCCAGTGGGGGAGTATCAGAGAAGGCCTAGTGGAGAGTTGGGACTTTCTCTACTACCCAGCGCAAATGCAGGTACCCTACTCCCTGTGATACCAGTGGAAGCCATGGGGGGAGGAGCAGGAACGATGCACTCCCACTCCTCCATGATTATGCCACTGTACTCCAGCCTTGGTAACAAAGAACCCAACTGAAAAAAAGAAACTCTATAGAGAAAAATCAATGAAACCAAAAGCTGGTTCTTTAAAAAGGCAAATGGAACTGATAAAACTCCAGCCCGGTTAGCCAAGAAAAAACAGAGAAAAGACAAAAATTACTAATATGAGGAAAGAGACACAGACATTAACTAAAGAATACTATAAACAACTCTATGTCCACAAATTTTTTAACTTGGATGATACAAACCATTTCTTTGAAAGGCAAACTACCAAAGCTCACATTAGGATATATTGATTAAAGAAATTAAATCAACAATTAACAACCTTGTGAAACAGAAAAAAACCAGGACTAGTTGGATTCATACTGAATTAACAAATATTTAAATGAGAAATCACTTCTTAAAATCTCTTCTAGAAAGCAAGAGCAGGGGGAACACATCCTATGAGGCCAGCTTTACCCTAACTCCAAAACCAAAGTTATCACATAATATTAGCAAATCAAATCCAACAACATATAAAAAGAATTGCATATATAATGGCCACATGGAAATTATCCTAGGAAGGCAAACCTGGTTCAACATTCAAAGAGCATGTAATGTAACTCATCACATCAACAGGTTTAGGAAGAAAAATCAAATGATCAGATCATTAGATGCAGAAAGGGCATGTGACAAAATCCAACACCCATTCATGATAAAACACACATACACACACACACACACACACACACACACACACACACACACCTTTCAGCAAACTAGGAATAGAGAGTAACCTCCTGAACTAGCAAAGAACATCAACCAAATAATCTACAGCTAACATCATACTTCATGATGAGAAACTAGATGCTTCCTCCCTAAGTTTGAGAATAAGACAAGGATGTTTTCTTTCACCACTGCTATTCAACATAATTGGACTCAAAGTTCTAATTAACGCATTAAGACAAGAAAGGGGAGGGGAAAACTACATAGACTGGTAAATAAGAAATAAAAGTATCTTTGCCTGCAAATGATATGACTATGTAGGAAATCCCAAAGAATTGACAGAACAAAACAAAAAACAACCTCCTGGAATAAACAACCATAGCAGGATACAGGATTAACATATACAAAAGGTCAGTTGCTTTCCTATGTAATAGCAATATACAACTGGAATTTAAAATTAAAAACATAACACTTTACATAAGCATAAAATATGAAATACATATAAATCTAACAAAATATACACAAGATTTGTATGAAGAAATCTGAAAAACTCCAATGGCAGAAATCAAAGAAGATCCAAATAAATAGAGAAATGGTTCATGTTCATGGAAAGGAAGAATTAATATTAAGATGTCAGTTTTTCCCAATTTGATAAATTCCATTAAATCCCAATAAAAATGTCAAGTTATGCTGTTGTTACAGGAACTGATTCTAAATATAAAGACGAAATATCCAAAATACACACTGCGTATTGATGGAGAAGAACAACGTCAGAGGACTGACAGCAGTAGTCAATGTCAAGACTATACACTATACACTACACAATACAGCTGCAGTGATCAAGACAGCAAGGTATGGGTAAAAGGATAGACAGATGGATCAAATGAAATAGCTCAGAAATAGATTCATACAAAGACAGCGAGAGCATCTTTGACAAAGAAACAAATGCATTTCAATGGAGAAAGGATAGTCTTTTCACCAAATGATGCTGAAATCACTGAACAGGCACAAAAAAAAGGGGGGGGGGGGTGAGGGAGGGAAGACAATATAGACCTTACACCTTTAACAAAAAATTAACTCAAAGCAGATCACAGACCGAAATGTGATATTAAAACTTATACATCTTCTAGAAGCTAACAAGGGAGAGAATCTAGGTGACTTTGGCTTTGAGGATGTCTTTTTAGATACAACACCAAAAGCAAGATTTATGACAGAAGAAACTGATGACTTGGACTCTGTTAAAATCTGTGAAAGACAACAGTTATGAGATGAAAGGCAAGTCACAGACTGGGAGAAGATCTTTCCAAAAAACATATCTGATAAAGAACTGATATCCAAAAAATGCAAAGAACTCTTAAACCTCAACAATTAGAAAACAAACAAACTCAATTAAAAATGGAACAAAGACCTGAACACGTACTGTGCCAAAGAAGATAAATAAATGGCAAGTATATGAAAAGATGCTCAACATCATGTAACTACAAATTTAAAAAACAATGAGATATAACTACATATCTCATTTGAATAACTGAAATTCAAAGTTCTGACAACACCAAGAGCTGACAAGGATACAGAACATGAGGAACTCTCGTTCACTGATAACAAAATAGTATAGTCACTTTGGGAGATAGTTTGACAGTTTCTCACAAGGCCAAATATAGCCTTATTATACAACTCAGTAATTATATTCTTAGATACCAAACCTGGATGAACTGAAACTTCACCTCTACACAAACACCTATACACAAATGTCTATAGCAGCCGAGGCTGTGGTGAGCCATGATCATGCCACTGCATTTCAGCCTAGGTGACAAAATGAGACCCTGACTCCAAAAAGGGGAGGGCAAGGGGAGGGAAGGAAAGGGAAGTATGATTCCTACTTTGTGAAATTCTGTAAAAAGTAAAACATGGAGACAGTCAAAAGATCAGTGGTTGCCAAGTACTCACAGGAAGGGAAAAAAGGACGAGTAGGTAAAGCACAGGGTACTTTTAGGGCAGGGAAACTATTCTGTAGGATACCATAATGTAGATACATAATATAATACATATGTCAAAACTCATAGAACTGTTTAACAGAAAAAATAAACTCTAATGTCAACTATGAACTTTAGTATTAATATTGATTCATCAATTACCACAAATGAGCCGGGCTTGGTGGCTCAGCCTGTAATCCTGTGCCTTTGGGAGGCCGAGGTGAGTGAATTGCCTGAGCCCGCGGGTTTGAGACCCGCATGGGAAACTTGGTGAGACCTCATCTCTACAATAAATCAAAAATCAGCCAGGCGTGGTAGCACGTGCCTGTAATTCTGGCTACTCGGAAGGCTGAGGCGAAAGGATCGCCGGAGCCCAGCAGGTCGAGGCTGCAGTGGCCGGGAGCGGCCACTGCACTCCAGTCTGGGCGACAGAGTGAGACTCCAACTCAAAAAAAAAAAATTACCACAAATGTACCACACTAGTACAAAATGTTACATTAGGAGAATCTGGGGCAGGTGGGGTATATGGAAAATCTCTTTACTTTCTGCACAATTTTTTGATAAAGCTGAAATGGCTTTAAAAAAGAAAATTTTGTAGTTCCAGCTACTCAGAAGGCTGAGGCGGAAGGATCACTTGAGCCCAGCAGGTCGAGGCTGTGGTGGCTGTGAACGTGCCACTGCACTCTAGCCTGAGCAACAGTGTGAGACTCCAACTCAAAAAAAAAAAAGAGAGAGAGAAAAGAAAATTTGAGGTCGAGCACAGTGGCTCACACCTGTAATCCAAGTACTTTGGGAGGCCAATGTAAGAGGACTGCTTGAGCCTAGGAGTTCGAGATTAGCCTAGGCAGCATAGCAAGACCTCGCTTCCTACAAAAAAATAAGCCTGGTGTGGTGGTATGTTCCTGAAGTCCCAGGTACTCAGGGGGCTAAGGTGAAAGGATAGCCTGAGCCCGGGAGGTGGAGGCTGCAGTGAGCTGTGATTGTGTCACTGCACTCCATCCTAGGCAACAGAGTGGAACTCTAACTAAAAAAAAATAAAAAATAAAAAAATAAAAATCCCTGGCTCATTCTACCAGTCAGTGATACAATTAAATTTGTTAAGTAAGTTTGTTAACTTACCTTTCCATATAAATATTTCCTACCTAAACTTACATCCAACAATTGTTTAAACTTTACTATGACTCTTTTTTCCTCCAAAAATCTTGCTGGAGTTTGCCTCCAGATACAAATTTGAAATCCCACCCCCACAAAGAATACATATGTGCCTGGACATGTGTGCATATACCCACGATTACTGCTCTATGAAAGTATATGCCCTTCTTTCCTGGTCTTTATCAAATACTGTCAATAATATACCTTTCATGATATTCCATGACATAAATCTTAACCAAATAGCAACTTGGCTGCTCCTGATAAATTCTCGTCTCCTTCCTAAGGTATAAAAATAGCTCATTAAAATTGCAACTTTAAAAATCCATTCATTAAATAAATTAAATAGATTGGGAAGACTTGGGATCAGTTGGTAGAAAACTTCAAAAGGAAAAAAGTTAGTACCACAATTTGATTCGCAGACAATGAGGAAGCCAGGAAACTCAGAGATGCATCATGAAAGGTTAGTATCACAATTTGATTAGCCGACAATGAGAAAAATTGGGAACTCAGTGAGATGTATCATGGCACAGCGTTGAAACAATGGGCATGGAAAATGATTTCTGGCAGTTGTGTTAAAAGTACTTTACAGCAATCATTTCTCACCCAAAATGTTTTCTTACTCATCCCTGAAACACTGATTCTAAACAGATGGTATAATCATCTGCTAAAGACATCCAAGCCAAGAAAACAAGCATAAAAGCTTCTTTCCAATCATTATTATATTTGGCTTGAAAAGTCTATGAAATGTGCCTTTACAAAGAATGTTCCTAAACCATTTTTCTGAACAAAACAAACATTTATTAAGGACCTACTGCATGCTTCTAGAGCATGAGAAATGTTCTCTGCTTTCTACAAATTTAAGTCTATTGGAGACTAAAGTCATTTTGCCTCAACAAAAGTCAAGGCAGTTCTGAAATGCAGATGCAACTCATGTACCTATCAACAGATGAAAGGATAAGCAAAATATGGTATATTCATACAATGGAGTATTATTCAACCTTAACAAGCAAAGAAATCCTGCAATATGCTCCAAAATAGACAAACCTTGAGGACATTAAGCTAAGTGAAATAAGCTGGCACATACTGCATGATTCCACTTACATGAGGTACTTAGAGTACAACAGTCAACATCATAGAGACAGAAAGTAGAATGATGGTTGCCAGGGCCTGGGAGTACTATGGAATGGGGAGTTAGTGTTTAATGGGTTACCAAGTTTCGGTTTAACAGTTTTGAAAGAGTTTTAGAGTTGGGTATGATGGATCATGCCTGTAATCACAGCACTTTGGGAGGCCAAGGCATGATGATTGCTAGAGCCCAGGAGTTTGAGACCAGCCTGGGCAACATACAGCATAGTAAGACTTCGTCTCTACAAAAAATTTTAAAATGAGCCTAGCGTGGTAGCGCACACTTGTAGCCCCCACTACTAGGGAGGCCGAGGCAGAAGGATCACCTGAGCCCAGGAGGTGGAGGCTGCAGTGTGCCATCATGATGCCACTTGAACTCTGGCCTGGGTGACAGAATGAGACTCTGACTCAAAAAAAGGGGGGGGACTCTGGAGATGGATGGTGATGATGGCTGTGCAACATTATGAATGTATTTAATGCCACTGAACTGTACATTTAAATATTATTGAGGTTGGCACAGTGTCTCACGCCTGTAATCCCAGCACTTTGGGAGGCTGAGGCAGGAGGATCGCTTAAGCCCAGGAGTTCAAGATCAACCTAGGCAACATAGCGAGACTTCGTCTCTACAAAAAATAAAAAAAAATAGCACACACCCATAGTCCCAGCTACTCAAGAGGCTAACCCAAGAGGACTGTTTAAAACCACGAGTTGGCCGGGCTCGGTGGCTCAGCCTGTAATCCCGCGCCTTTGGGAGGCTGAGGTGAGTGGATTGCCTGAGCCCGCAGGTTCAAGACCTGCCTGGGCAGCAAGACCTCATCTCTACAATAAATCAAAAAATCAGCCGGGCATGGTAGCACATGCCTGTAATTCCGGCTACTTGGAAGGCTGAGGCGGAAGGATCACCGGAGCCCAGCAGGTCGAGGCTGCGGTGGCCGGGAGCGGCCACTGCACTCCAGTCTGGGCGACAGAGTGAGACTCCAACTCAAAAAAAAAAACAGGAGTTGGAGGCTGTGGTGAGCCATGATCAGACCACTACACTCCAGCCTGTGCAACAAAATGAGACGCTGACTCAAAGAAAAAAAATTGAGATGTAAATCTTAGGTGTATTTTACAATAAAAATAATTGCACAGAAAAAATCAATGAGGTTGCTTATCATAAAAAAAAAGGAACTAAGAAACAATTTTCGTTTTCTTTAGTAATACAATAGTGTAATCAGGAAGCCTAGGGTATTCTTACATTACTGAGGGAAAAGACAGGTAAAATCTTAGGAAGCAATCTTTTTCCACACAGAGGTAGATAGATGTTCAAGTACCTTAAGTTGAATTTTTCCACAAAATATATAAATTGACTTCTACCTGGGCAGAGAATCAAAATAGAGAAATCGAAAGCGACTTTTCAGATTACACAGGAATATGCCTAGCTAGGGGGTTAACCCGTTTTATTCCAGGGTACACAAATTGGGATTTTTTTTAGCTTCAAAAACAAAGTTTACAAGTGACTCTAAATACTTAGGCAAATCCAGGAAGGCATGTGTGTAGTATTTGTGTTATGGTCCATGTGTGGAAGGAAACTGGCTCCTTAACAGAAAAACAAAAAATCTTCAAAACCAGAATCCTGAGCTCAGATTTCTGATGAGTAAACAAATCGTGCCCAAATGGGAGCTGGATCTGCTTTCTTTCTAATGTATCAAAGTCAAATGCTCAAAGATCTGAATGTTCCATAAGTATCTTCTAATGGATCACTGTGTTCTATTTACCTGTTTAATTTAAGTATAGTTAATGTCACATATATATGTCACATATATATCTCCAATGAATCACTTTTAATTAGATTTTATCAGCATTGTATCTGAATTGAAAACCACAGATACATTCATCACAGATATAAATCTTCCTATTTATAGGTTTTCACCAAAAAACAAATGGGTTGTAGTTTTAAGCATTCATTTCACAATGACAGACTAATCTACAAATAACATATTACAGGTTGAGCATGCCAAATTGGAAACTTTGGAATCCAAAATGCCCAAAATCTGAAATTTTCTAAGCAACAACATGACACTCAAAGGAACTGCTCAGTGGAGGATTTTGGAAATTTGAATTAGAAGCAAAAACCCTCAGGGAAGAAGTTCTTAAAGCAGGTCCTAGAAATCATGAGAGTTCCCCAAATTCTTTCAAAGTCTGTGAGATAAAAAATATTTCCAAAATACTAAGGTGCTATGTTTCTTTTTCACTCTCATTTTTCTCTTAAGTGTATAGCTTAATATACCAGAGTCTACAAGATTCGTGATACTGCAACAGATTTACTGCAGAAGCAGAAGTGACACTCCAGATGTCTTTTATTAAATTATTTAAAGCAACTCTAATTGAACATTTATGTTTAGAAAAGTATACTTACTTTTCATAAAAATATATCAGCGTGATGGATTTATTATTGGCACTTTAAAGTAAATTAGAAAATTAATATTTTTTAGATTTCTCATAGTTAATCTCTAGGACAATAAATATCAATAAATACACCCTAAATTCTTTGAGATTATCACATTCTTTTAGTGTAAGAGGGTCTTGTGACCAAAAAGTTTGAGAACTGGTAGGTTAGGGAATACTGTAACTTCATCTGCAGTAGTTTTCCCTCCAAAATTGAAAATAACCAGCAATATGAAAAAAGCTTTACAAATATAGGAGTGCCCTAAAGTTAACACATTTCTTTTCTTTGTTTTTTAATCAATATTTTTTATTATGATATTGTGGGGTACAGTTAACGGCTAGGTATACAAATATGCTTCATACAGGCACCCTTGTTGATAAGAGGTATCTCCCCATCCCCAGACAGATATTTACTACCGTTAATCCCATCTCCCTTCCCCTCCCCCCACCATAGTTTCCCACTACTGTCAGTCATTTTCTTATAGTATTATGTTGGATGTTC